>NC_080380.1:98268446-98507659 GCF_014773155.1 Arachis stenosperma | reverse complement strand
TGCACGGCTAATCGTCTGGAGGCATCACCCTTGCTGATGGCTACATCCCATCCTCTCAGTGAAAACGTTCCAAATGCTCTGTCACAGCACGGCTAATCATCTGTTGGTTCTCAATCAGGTTGGAATAGAATCCATTGATTCTTTTGCGTTTGTCATCACGCCCAGCCTTTAGGAGTTTGAAGCTCATCACAGTCATTCAATTCCGGGATCCTACTCGGAATACCACAGACAAGGTTAGACTTTCCGGATCCCCATGAATGCTGCCATCTATCTAGCTTATACCACGAAAGATTCTGTTGGGGAATCTAAGAGATATGCGCCCGGCCTAAGGTAGAACGGAAGTGGTTGTCAGTCACGCGCGTTCATGGGTGAGAATGATGATGAGTGTCACGGATCTTCACATTCATCAAGTTGAAGTGCAACGTATATCTTGGAATAAGAATAAAGAGAATTGAATAGAGAATAATAGTAATTGCATTGAAACTTGAGGTACAGCAGAGCTCCACACCCTTAATCTATGGTGTGTAGAAATTTCACCGTTGAAAATACATAAGTGAAATGTTCAGGCATGGCCGAATGGCCAGCCCCCAAAACATGATCACAGGATTCAAAATACAATCCAGGATCTGGTCAAAGACGACTAATACATTAGTAAAAAGTTCTATTTATAATAAACTAGCTCCTAGGGTTTACATGAGTAAGTAATTGATGCATAAATCCACTTCCGGGGCCCACTTGGTGTATGCTTGGGCTGAGCTTGATCTATCCACGAGCTGAGGCTTCTCTTGGAGTTGAACTCCAAGTTATGACGTGTTTTGGGCGTTCAACTCCAGATCATGACGTTTTTCTGGCGTTTAACTCCAAACAGCAGCGTGTACTTGGCGTTCAATGCCAAGTTACGTCGTCAATTTTCGAATAAAGTATGGACTATTATATATTGCTAGAAAGCGCTAGATGTCTACTTTCCAACGCCGTTGAGAGCGCGCCATTTGGAGTTCTGTAGCTCCAGAAAATCCATTTTGAGTGCAGGGAGGTCAGATTCCAACGGCATTAGCAGTCCTTTTGTCAGCCTTTTCCAGAGTTTTGCTCAAGTCCCTCAATTTCAGCCAGAAATTATCTGAAATCACAGAAAAACACACAAACTCATAGTAAAGTCCAGAAATGTGAATTTAACATAAAAACTAATGAAAACATCCCTAAAAGTAGCTTGAACTTACTAAAAACTACCTAAAAACAATGCCAAAAAGCGTATAAATTATCCGCTCATCAGCACGCGGTCGCGTCAGTCATGCGGCCGCGTCGCTACTAATTCGTGCTTGGCACGTGATCGCGTCGTCCATGCGATCGTGTGGATACCAGTTTCCTTAAAGCTCCGTTTTGCTTTCTCCTTTCCTTTTAGTATGTTTCCTTTTTCATCCTTTAAGTCATTTTGCCTTAGAAAATCTGAAACTACTCAACACACTAATCACGGAATCGAATGGAAATAAAGGTAATTAAAATAATTAATTTTCAAAGCTTAGGAAACATGTTTTTCACAATATGACATAATAAGGAAGGGAAAGTAAAACCATGCAATTAATGTGAATAAGTAGGTGAAGGATTATATAAATCACTCAATTTAAGCACAAAAGAACTCATGAAATATGGGTTTATCAACCTCCCCACACTTAAACACTAGCATGTCCTCATGCTAAGTGGTGCACGAAATTGCAATCACACTTTTGCAATCCGCACAACTAACCAGCAAGTGCACTGGGTCGTCCAAGTAATACCTTACGTGAGTAAGGGTCGATCCCACAGAGATTATTGGTTTGAAGCAAGCTATGTTTATTTTATTAATCTTAGTCAGGATGCCAATAAGGTTATTTGGATTTAATTGTAAGAAGTAAAAGTGTTTGGAATAAGTAATTGTTACTTTATTAATGAAGAACATGTTGGGGTTTCGGAGATGCTTTGTCCTCTGAACTTCAACTCTTCCTTGAAATCCTTTTCCACATGCAAGGCTCCTTCCATGGCAAGCTGTATGTAGGGTGTCACCATTATCAGTGGCTACCTCCCATCCTCTCAGTGAAAATGGTCCAGATGCGCTGTCACAGCACGGCTAATCAGCTGTTGGTTCTCGATCATGTTGGAATAGGATCCATTGATCCTTTTGCGTTTGTCATCACGCCCAGCAATCGCGAGTTTGAAGCTCATCACAGCCATTCAATCCTTGAATCCTACTCGGAATACCACAGACAAGGTTTAGACCTTCCGGATCCTCAAGAGTGGCCGCCATTAATTCTAGCTTATACCACGAAGATTCTGATTAAGGAATCTAAGAGAAGCTCATCCAGTCTGATGTAGAACGGAGGTGGTTGTCAGGCACACATTCATGGATCTGAGGAAGGTGATGAGTGTCACGGATCATCACCTTCTTCATGTTTAAGCGCGAATGAACATCTTAGATAGGAACAAGCGTGTTTAAATGGAAAACAAAGGTAATTGTATTAATTCATCGAGACGCTGCAGAGCTCCTCCCCCAACAATGGAGTTTAGAGACTCATGCTGCCAAAAGGTACAATTTCAGATCTAAAATGTCATGAGGTGCAAAGTAAATCTCTAAAAGTTGTTTAAATAGTAAACTAGTAACCTAGGTTTACAGAAAATGAGTAAACTATGATAGATAGTGCAGAAATCCACTTCTGGGGCCCGCTTGATGTGTGCTGGGGCTGAGACTTAAGCTTCTCACGTGCCTGGGGCTGTTTTGGGCGTTCAACGCCAGGTTGTAACCTGTTTTTGGCGTTGAACTCCAGCTTGTAACCTGTTTCTGGCGCTGGACGCCAGACAGCAGCATGATACTGACGTTGAACGCCAGTTTACGTCATCTATCTTCGCACAAAGTATGGACTATTATATATTGCTGAAAAGCCCTGGATGTCTACTTTCCAACGCCATTGAGAGCGCGCCAATTAGACTCCTGTAGCTCCAAAAAATTCATTTCGAGTGCAGGGAGGTCAGAATCCAACAGCATCAGCAGTCCTTTTTCAGCCTAACTCAGATTTTTGCTCAGTTCCCTCAATTTCAGCCAAAAAATATCTGAAATCATAGAAAAACACACAAACTCATAGTAAAGTCCAGAAAAATGATTTTTGATTAAAAACTAATAATATTCTACTAAAAACTAATTAAAACATGCTAAAATCTACATGAAATTACCCCCAAAAAGCATATAAAATATCCGCTCATCACAACACCAAACTTAAATTGTTGCTTGTCCTCAAGCAACTAGATAAATAAAATAGGATGAAAAGAAATTAAGAAGTAATAATATCTCAGTGTTTTAAATGGAGCTCAGATTCTTATTAGATGAGCGGGGCTTGTAGCTTTTTGTTTCTGAACAGTTTTGGCATCTCCCTTTATCCTTTGAAATTCAGAATGATTGGCATCCATAGGAACTTAGAATTCAGATAGTATTATTGATTCTCCTAGTGTAGTATGTTGATTCTTGAACACAGTTACTTTATGAGTCTTGGCCGTAGCCTTAAACACTTTGTTTTCCAGTATTACCACCGGATACATAAATGCCACAGACACATGACTGGGTGAACCTTTTCAGATTGTGACTTAGCTTTGCTAAAGTTCGCAGTTAAAGGTGTCCAGAGCTCTTAAGCACACTCTTTTTGCTTTGGATCACGACTTTAACCACTCAATCTCAAGCTTTTCACTTGGACCTGCATGCCACAAGCACATGGTTAGGGACAGCTTGATTTAGCCGCTTAGGCCTGGAGTTAATTCCTTGGGCCCTCCTATCCACTGATGCTCAAAGCCTTGGATCTTTTTCACCCTTGCTTTTTGGTTTTAAGGGCTATTGGCTTTTGTTCTTTTTCTTGATCCAATGATTCCTTGTAATTTTTTTTCTGCTTTTTCTTGCTTCAAGAATCAAATTCATGATTTTTCAGATCATCAATAACATTTCTCTTGTTCATCATTCTTTCAGGAGCCAACAATTTTAACATCCATAAAATTCAATATCAAAAATATGCACTGTTCAAGCATTCATTCAGAAGACAAAAGGTATTGCCACCACATATAAATAATTAGAATTTTCCTTATTAAGAACTTGAAAAAAATTAAATTGCCTCTTTATTCTAAAAATCTACTATTTTATTCATGTTTGATGATGATGAGAAAAATAAACTATAACTTAATTGGAAATAAAACCAAAATAGACATGCTAATTACTACTACTCCTATATAACTTCTAAGGTAAATTTCTATAATAATACTATCACAGAGTTAAAGCTTAAAATTAGAACTTAACAACCTGTATTTTTGGGGAGTGGATGTTCCTCTAGTCTGTGGGGTGCTTGGTCTTTCAAGGAATAGCTTCTGACGCTTTAGTTCCTTCAGTTCACATCCTTGCTCTTCCTGTTCCCTTAGGTGCCATGATCTTGATGAGTTTTTGCTCAGTGATCATGGCAAATCACACCAAACTTAGAGGTTTGCTTGTCCTCAAGCAAAAGAAAGGAAATGAGAGGAATAGAGGGAGAGGCAATTTCGAAATCCAAAAGAGATGATGAGTTGAAAAAGATTTGGATTGGAAAAAGATTTGTGTTTATGAATTAAGATACATTTGATATTTTTGAAAAAGGGATTTTAGAAATTAGGGTTTTTAGAAATTAGGATTAAAATTTTTTGGAATTGAAGGATGATATTTTGAAACATGTTTATGCAAGAAATCATGATTTGAAATATAAAAAAATTAGAAAATTTGTAGAGAAAAAACGAATTTTACCTCCTCCCCACCATCCTGGCGTTAAACGCTCAACTGTTGCTTCTCCTGGGCATTCAACGCCCAACTGTTGCTTCTTTCTGGCGTTGAACGCCAGGAAGTCCTTTGTCACTGGGCATTTTTCTAAACGCCCAAGAGGAGCTTCTTTCTGGCGTTCAACGCCCAGAAGATGCTCTTTTCTGGCGTTCAACTCCCAGATGGCTATCCTTACTGGCGTTGAACGCCCAGTGGATGCTTCTTTTAGGCGTTCAACGCCCAAAACGTTTCTTACTGGCTTTTTCACGCCAGTGAGCTCCCAAATTCCCCTGTAACTTTGTGAATTCAAGCAATTGTTATTTTACCTTGAAGATACTTTGACATATACCTATGAAAATCAATTAATTATAAAAAATAAATAAAATTAAATTTTGTGAATGGATGGGTTGCCTCCCAGCAAGCGCTTCTTTAATGTCGTTAGCTGGACTATTACTGAGCTTTAATCAAGTCTCAGTTTTGAGCATTCTTGCTCAAAATTGCCTTCAAGATAATGTTTAACTCTCTGTCCATTAACAATGAACTTTTTGTTAGAGTTATTATCCTGAAGCTCTACGTATCCATATGGTGATACACTTGTAATCACATATGGACCTCTCCACCGGGATTGCAATTTCCCGGGGAATAATTTGAGCCTAGAATTAAATAGCAGAACTTTCTGCCCCGGCTCAAAGACTCTGGATGATAGCTTCTTATCATGCCATCTTTTTTCTTTCTCTTTGTAAATTTTTGCATTCTCGAAAGCATTGAGTCTAAATTCCTCTATCTCATTTAACTGGAGCAATCGTTTTTCTCCAGCTAACTTGGCATCAAGGTTTAGGAATCTGGTTGCCCAGTAGGCCTTGTGTTCCAGTTCCACTGGCAAGTGACAGGCCTTTCCATACACAAGCTGATATGGAGAGGTCCCTATAGGGGTCTTGAATGCTGTTCTGTATGCCCATAGAGCATCATCCAAGCTTCTTGCCCAATCTCTTCTACGGTTAATTACAGTCCGTTCCAGGATTCTTTTGAGTTCTCTGTTAGAGACTTCAGCTTGCTCATTAGTCTGTGGGTAATATGGAGTAGCCACCCTGTGGCTAACTCCATAACGAACCAAAGCAGAATAGAGTTGTTTATTGCAGAAATGAGTGCCCTCATCACTGATTAATACTCTAGGGGTATCAAATCTGCTGAAGATGTGTTTCTGGAGGAATTTTAACATTGTTTTAGTGTCATTAGTGGGTGTTGCAATAGCTTCCACCCATTTGGATACATAATCCACTGCCACCAGAATATAAGTATTTGAGTATGATGGTGGGAAAGGTCCCATGAAGTCAATACCCCATACATCAAACAACTCAATATCCAAGATCTCTTGTTGAGGCATGGCATAACTGTGAGGCAGATTACCAGATCTTTGGCAACTGTCACAATTAAGTATAAACACTCGGGAATCTTTATAGAGAGTAGGCCAGTAGAAGCCATATTGGAGGACTCTTGTGGCTGTTCGCTCACTTCCAAAATGTCCTCCATATTGTGATCCATGGCAGTGCCATAGGATCTTATGTGCTTCTTCCTTAGGCACACATCTACGGATTACTCCGTCTGCACATCTCTTGAAGAGATATGGTTCATCCCAAAGATAGTACTTTGCATCTGTGATCAATTTTTTTGATTGCTGCCTACTGTACTCTTTGGGTATGAACCTCACTGCCTTGTAGTTTGCAATATCTGCAAACCATGGCACTTCCTGGATGGCAAAGAGTTGCTCATCCGGAAAGGTTTCAGAGATCTCAGTAAGAGGGAGGGACGCCCCTTCTACTGGTTCTATTCAGGACAGGTGATCTGCTACCTGATTCTCTGTCCCTTTTCTGTCTCTTATTTCTATATCAAACTCTTACAGAAGCAACACCCATCTTATAAGTCTGGGTTTTAAATCCTGCTTTGTGAGTAGATATTTAAGAGCAGCATGATCAGTGTACACAATCACTTTTGATCCTACTAAATAGGATCTGAATTTTCAATGGCGTAAACCACTGCAAGTAGCTCTTTTTCTGTGGTTGTGTAATTCTTCTGTGCATCATTTAGAACACGACTGGCATAGTAAATAACGTGCAGAAGCTTGTCATGCCTTTGTCCTAACACTGCGCCAATGGCATGGTCACTGGCATCACACATTAGTTCAAATGGCAATGTCCAGTTTGGTGCAGAGATGATTGTTGCTGTGACCAATTTAGCTTTCAGAGTCTCAAATGCCTGCAGACACTCCTCATCAAAGACAAATGGCGTGTCAGCAGCTAGCAGGTTGCTCTGAGGTTTGGAGATTTTTGAAAAATCCTTTATAAACCTCCTATAGAATCCTGCATGCCCCAGAAAGCTTCTGATTGCCTTAACATTGGCAGGTGGTGGTAATTTTTCAATTACCTCTACCTTAGCTTGATCCACCTCTATTCCCTTGTTCGAGATTTTGTGCCCAAGGACAATTCCTTCAGTCACCATAAAGTGACATTTTTCCCAATTTAAGACCAGGTTAGTCTCTTGGCATCTCTTTAGAACAAGTGCTAGATGGTCAAGACAGGAGCTGAATGAGGTCTCCAAATACTGAAAAGTCATCCATGAAGACTTCCAGGAATTTTTCCACCATATCAGAGAAATTTGAGAGCATGCACATCTGAAAGGTTGCAGGTGCATTGCACAGGCCAAATGGCATCCTTCTGTATGCAAATACTCCAGATGGACATGTGAATGCTGTTTTCTCTTGATCTTTTGGATCTACTGCAATTTGATTATAACCTGAATATCCATCCAGGAAGCAATAGTATTCATGACCTGCCAGTCTTTCTAGCATCTGGTCTATGAATGGTAAAGGAAAATGATCCTTTCTGGTAGCTGTATTGAGCCTTCTATAATCAATACACATATGCCACCCAGTAACTGTTCTTGTAGGAACCAGTTCATTTTTTTCATTATGAACCACTGTCATGCCACCTTTCTTAGGAACGACTTAAACAGGGCTTACCCAGGGGCTATCAGAAATAGGATAAATAATCCCAGCCTCTAGTAACTTAGTGACCTCTTTTTGCACCACCTCCTTCATGGCTGGATTCAGCCGCCTTTGTGGTTGAACCACTGGCTTGGCGTCACCCTCCAGTAAGATCTTGTGCATGCATTTGGCTGGGCTAATGCCCTTGAGATCACTGATGGACCACCCAAGAGCTGTCTTGTGTGTCCTTAGCACTTGAATCAGTGCTTCCTCTTCCTGTGGCTCTAAGGTAGAGCTTATGATTACAGGAAAGGTATCACCTTCTCCCAGGAATGCATATTTTAGGGATGGTGGTAATGGTTTGAGCTCGGGTTTAGGAGGTTTCTCTTCTTCCTGAGGGATTTTCAAAGGTTCTATTATTCTCTCTGATTCCTCCAAATCAGGCTGAACATCTTTAAAGATATCCTCTAGCTCTGATTCGAGACTCTCAGCCATATTGACCTCTCTTACCAGAGAGTCAATGATATCAACACTCATGCAGTCATTTGGGGTGTCTGGATGTTGCATGGCTTTGACAACATTCAACTTGAACTCTTCCTCATTGACTCTCAGGGTTACTTCCCCTTTTTGGACGTCAATGAGGGTTCGGCCAGTTGCTAGGAAAGGTCTTCCTAGAATGAGAGTTGCACTCTTGTGCTCCTCCATTTCCAGCACCACAAAGTCAGTAGGAAAGGCAAAAGGCCCAACCTTGACAATCATGTCTCAATCACGCCTGATGGGTATTTAATGGAGCCATCAGCAAGTTGAAGACATATCCGGGTTGGTTTGACTTCTTCAGTCAAACCGAGCTTTGTGATAATAGATGCAGGTATTAGGTTGATACTTGCCCCAAGGTCACATAGAGCTTGCTTGGTACAATTACCCTCTAATGTGCATGGTATCATAAAGCTCCCGGGATCTTTAAGCTTCTCAGGTAAGCTTTTCAGAATGACTGCACTGCATTCTTCAGTGAGGTAAACTTTTTCAGTTTCCCTCCAATCCTTCTTATGACTTAAGATCTCTTTCATGAACTTAGCATAAGAGGGTATTTGCTCAAGTGCTTCTGCAAACGGAATCTTTATTTCAAGAGTCCTGAGATAGTCTGCAAAGCGACCAAATTGCTTATCATGTTCCGCTTGGCGGAGTTTTTGAGGATAAGGCATTTTGGCTTTATATTCCTCAACCTTAGTTGCTGCAGGTTTATTACTTATAGAAGTGGGTTGGGAAGCCTTTTTAGAAGGGTTGTTATCAGCACTTGTATGTGACTGATCCCCCACTGGCATTTGAATGCCAGGGGTGGAAGCTGGAGTGGCATTAGACGCCAACTCCTTATCTGTTACTGGCGTCTGAACGCCAGAACTGTGCTTCCTTTGGGCGTTCAACGCC
The DNA here is from genome assembly GCF_014773155.1 of Arachis stenosperma. Lineage (NCBI taxonomy): Eukaryota > Viridiplantae > Streptophyta > Magnoliopsida > Fabales > Fabaceae > Arachis > Arachis stenosperma. Next base: position 98,498,465 of record NC_080380.1, on the reverse strand, counting down.
GGATTCATGCTTGTTTCTGGCGTTGAACGCCAGGAATGAGCATGGTCAGGGCGTTCAGTGCCAACATTATTCCTCTCTGGGCTCTGATTATCCTCAGAGGGATTTTGAGTAACCATTTGTTCATTTCTTGGCTTCCTGTTGCTTTGAAGTGAGGTATTTAATGTTTTCTCACTTCTTAATTGAACTGCTTGACATTCTTCTGCTATTTGTTTTGACAGTTGCTTTTCTGTTTGCTTTAACTGTACTTCCATGTTCCTGTTAGCCATTCTTGTTTCCTGTAGTATTTCCTTGAATTTGGCTAGCTGCTGGGTTAGAAAGTCTAATTGCTGATTGAATTCATTAGCCTGATCCACAGGACTAAGTTCAGCAGTTACTGTTTTAGCTTCTTCTTTCATGGAAGATTCACTGCTTAGGTACAGATGCTGATTTCTGGCAACTGTATTAATAAGCTCTTGAGCTTCTTCAATTGTTTTTCTCATATGTATAGATCCACCAGCTGAGTGGTCTAGAGAAATCTGAGCTTTTTCTGTAAGCCCATAGTAGAAGATGTTTAATTGCACCCACTCTGAAAACATTTCAGAGGGGCATTTTCTTAGCATCTCTCTGTATCTCTCCCAGGCATCATAAAGGGATTCGTTATCTCCTTGTTTGAAGCCTTGGATGTTTAGCCTTAGCTGTGTCATCCGTTTTGGAGGGAAATAGTGATTCAGGAATTTTTCCGACAGCTATTTCCAAGTTTTTATGCTGTTCTTAGGCTGGTTATTTAACCATCTCTTAGCTTGATTGATGAGTGGATAATTTATACGCTTTTTGGCATTGTTTTTAGGTAGTTTTTAGTAAGTTCAAGCTACTTTTAGGGATGTTTTTATTAGTTTTTATGTTAAATTCACATTTCTGGACTTTTCTATGAGTTTGTGTGTTTTTCTGTGATTTCAGGTAATTTCTGGCTAAAATTGAGGGACTTGAGCAAAACTCTGAAAAAGGCTGACAAAAGGACTGCTGATGCTGTTGGAATCTGACCTCCCTGCACTCAAAATGGATTTTCTGGAGATACAGAACTCTAATTGGTGCGCTCTCAATGGCGTTGGAAAGTAGACATCCAGAGCTTTCCAGCAATATATAATAGTCTATACTTTATTCGGAAATTGACGATGTAACTTGGCGTTGAACGCCAAGTACATGCTGCTGTCTGGAGTTAAACGCCAGAAACACGTCATGATCCGGAGTTGAACGCCCAAAACACGTCATAACTTGGAGTTCAACTCTAATAAAAGCCTCAGCTCGTGGATAGATCAAGCTCAGCCCAAACATACACCAAGTGGGCCCCAAAAGTGGATTTATGCATCAATTACTTACTCATGTAAACCCTAGGAGCTAGTTTATTATAAATAGAACTTTTTACTATCATAATCTCATCCTGGATTGTATTTCGAATCCTGTGATCACGTTTTGGGGGCTGGCCATTCGGCCATGCCTGAACCTTTCACTTATGTATTTTCAACGGTGGAGTTTCTGCACACCATAGATTAAGGGTGTGGAGCTCTACTGTACTTCAAGTTTCAATACAACTACTATTACTTTCTATTCAATTCTCTTTTATTCTTATTCCAAGATATACGTTGCACTTCAACTTGATGAATGTGATGATCCGTGACACTCATCATCATTCTCACCCATGAACGCGCGTGACTGACAACCACTTCCGTTCTACCTTAGGCCGGGCGCATATCTCTTAGATTCCCCAACAGAATCTTCGTGGTATAAGCTAGATAGATGGCGGCATTCATGAGGATCCGGAAAGTCTAAACCTTGTCTATGGTATTCCGAGTAGGATTCTGGGATTGAATGACTGTGACGAGCTTCAAACTCCTGAAGGCTGGGCGTGATGACAAACGCAAAAGAATCAAGGGATTCTATTCCAACCTGATTGAGAACCGACAGATGATTAGCCGTGCTGTGACAGAGCATAGGAACGTTTTCACTGAGAGGATGGGATGTAGCCATTGACAACGGTGATGCCCTACATACAGCTTGCCATGGAAAGGAGTAAGAAGGATTGGATGAATGTAATAAGAAAGTAGAGATTCAAGAGGAGCACAACATCTCCATACGCCTATCTGAAATTTCCACTATTGATTTACATAAGTATCTCTATCCATTTTATTTCTGTTTATTTTATTAATCATATTTGATTTCTAAATTCCATAATTTTATCCTCCTGACTGGGATTTACAAGATGACCATAGCTTGCTTCATACCAACAATCTCTGTGGGATCGACCCTTACTCACGTAAGGTATTACTTGGACGACCCAGTACACTTGCTGGTTAGTTGAACGGAGTTGTGTCCACACATAAGTGCCATAATAAGGATTCCATACAACAACAAAGAATACTACATTGATTTGATCATAATTTCGTCCACCAAGTTTTTGGCGCCGTTGCCGGGGATTGTTCGAGTATGGACAACTGACGGTTCATCTTGTTGCTCAGATTAGGTAATTTTCTTTTCAAAAAGTTTTCAAAAAAAATTTTTCAAAATTTTTTTTTATTTTTCGTTTCTCTAATAATGTTTTTCGAAAAAAATAATAAAAATATAAAAAAATTCATAAAATCATAAAAATAAAAAATATTTTGTGTTTCTTGTTTGAGTCTTGAGTCAACTTTTAAGTTTGGTGTCAATTGCATGCTTTAAAAAATTTTTCTTGCATTTTTCGAAAATTCATGCATTCATGGTGTTCTTCATGATCTTCAAGTTGTTCTTGACAAGTCTTCTTGTTTGATCTTGATGTTTTCTTGCTTTGTGTTGTTTGTTGTTTTTCATATGCATTTTTCGTTTGTTAGAGTCCATGCATTAAAGATTTCTAAGTTTGGTGTCTTGCATGTTTTCTTTGCATTAAAAATTTTCAAAAATATGTTCTTGATGTCATCATGATCTTCAAAGTGTTCTTGGTGTTCATCTTGACATTCATAGTGTTCTTGCATGCATCTTGTGTTTTGATCCAAAATTTTCATTTTGGGTCATTTTTATGTTTTTTCTCTCTCATCATTAAAAATTCAAAAAATTCAAAAAATATCTTGTCCTTAATTTTCTCCAAATTTTCGAAATTTTGGTTGACTTGGTCAAAAATTTTAAAAATTAGCTGTTTCTTACAAGTCAAGTCAAATTTTCAATTTTAAAAATCTTATCTTTTCAAAATCTTTTTCAAAAATCATATCTTTTTCATTTTTTTTTCTATTTTTCGAAAATTTTAAAAAATTATTTTTCAAAAATCTTTTTCTTATCTTTTATTTATATCTAATTTTCGAAAATTAGCTAACAATTAATGTGATTGGTTCAAAAATTTGAAGTTTGTTACTTTCATGATAAGAAAGGTTCAATCTTTAAATTCTAGAATCTTATCTTGTAGTTTCTTGTTAGTTAAGTCATTTTAAAAATTAAATCTTTTTCAAAATATCTTTTTCTTAAAAATCTTATCTTTTTATCTTATCTTTTTCAAAATTTTATCTTTTTCAAAAATTTGATTTCAAAAAAAAAATATATCTTATCTATCTTCTTACCTTCTTATCTTTTTAAAATTAAAATTTCAAATCTTTTTCAATCAACTAACTAACTTTTTGTTTATTTCTTATCTTTTTCAAAACCAACTAACTACTTCTCCCTCTCCAATTTCGAAAATATCTCATCCTTTTTCAAAATTCTTTTTAATTAATTTAATTATTTTTAATTTAAATTAAATCTTATTTCTTATCCAATTTTCGAAATTACTAACTCCTTTTTTTAAAAAAAAAAATTATTTTCGAAATTCACTATCCCTTCTCTTCTTCTATTTATTTAATTATTTACTAACACTTTTCTTCACCTCTCTTCATCTAAATATCCGAACCCATTCTTCTTCACTCTCCTCCCCTTTCTTCTTCTACTAACATAAAGGAATCTCTATACTATGACATAGAGGATTCCTCTTTCTTTTCTTGTTTTCTTCTCTTTCATATGAGCAGGAATAAGGACAAAAGCACTCCATCATTCTCCATGAAATAAGAGAAGATCAAAAAGCAATGAGGGAGGAGCAACAAAGGCAAGGAAGGGACATAGAAGAGCTTAAGAACATCATTGGTCCTTCAAGAAGAAGACGCCACTAAGGTGGACTCATTCCTTGTTCATATTTCTCTGTTTTTCGGTTTTTTATGTTATATGTCTATTTATGTTTTGTGTCTTTATTACATGATCATTAGTAGTTAGTAACTATGCCTTAAAGTTATGAATAAATCCATTAATCCTTCACCTCTCTTAAATGAAAAATGTTTTAATTCAAAAGAATAAGAAGTACATGAATTTCGAATTTATCCTTGAATTTAGTTTAATTATATTGATGTGGTGACAATACTTTTGTTTTCTGAATGAATGCTTGAACAGTGCATATGTCTTTTGATCTTGTTGTTTATGAATGTTAAAATTGTTGGCTCTTGAAAGAATGATGAACAAGGAGAAATGTTATTGACAATCTGAAAAATCATGAAATTGATTCTTGAAGCAAGAAAAAGCAGTGAATAGCAAAAGCTTGTGAAAAAAAAATGGCGAAAAAAATAAGAAAGAAAAAGAAAAAGCAAGCAGAAAAAGCCAATAGCCCTTAAAACCAAAAGGCAAGGGTAAAAAGGATCCAAGGCTTTGAGCATCAATGGATAGGAGGGCCCAAGGAAATTAAATCCAGGCCTAAGCGGCTAAATCAAGCTGTCCCTAACCATGTGCTTGTGTCATGAAGGTCCAAGTGAAAAGCTTGAGACTGAGTGGTTAAAGTCGTGATCCAAAGCAAAAGAGTGTGCTTAAGAGCTCTGGACACCTCTAACTGGGGACTCTAGCGAAGCTGAGTCACAATCTGAAAAGGTTCACCCAGTTATGTGTCTGTGGCATTTATGTATCCGGTGGTAATACTGGAAAACAAAGTGTTTAGGGCCACGGCCAAAACTCATTAGTAGCTGTGTTCAAGAATCAACATGCTTAACTAGGAAAGTCAATAACACTATCCAAAATTCTAAGTTCCTAGAGAAGCCAATCATTCTAAACTTCAAAGGAAAAAGTGAGATGCCAAAACTATTCAGAAGCAAAAAGCTACAAGTCCCGCTCATCTAATTAGAATTAATATTCATTGATATTCTGGAATTTATAGTATATTCTCTTCTTTTTATCCTATTTGTTTTTCATTTGCTTGGGGACAAGCAACAATTTAAGTTTGGTGTTGTGATGAGCGGATAATTTATACGCTTTTTGGCATTGTTTTTAGGTAGTTTTTAGTAAGTTCAAGCTACTTTTAGGGATGTTTTCATTAGTTTTTATGTTAAATTCACATTTCTGGACTTTACTATGAGTTTGTGTGTTTTTCTGTGATTTCAGGTAATTTCTGGCTGAAATTGAGGGACTTGAGCAAAACTCTGAAAAAGGCTGACAAAAGGACTGCTGATGCTGTTGGAATCTGACCTCCCTGCACTCAAAATGGATTTTCTGGAGATACAGAACTCTAATTGGTGCGCTCTCAACGGCGTTGGAAAGTAGACATCCAGAGCTTTCCAACAATATATAATAGTCTATACTTTATTCGGAAATTGACGACGTAACTTGGCGTTGAACGCCAAGTACATGCTGCTGTCTGGAGTTAAACGCCAGAAACACGTCATGATCCGGAGTTGAACGCCCAAAACACGTCATAACTTGGAGTTCAACTCTAATAAAAGCCTCAGCTCGTGGATAGATCAAGCTCAGCCCAAACATACACCAAGTGGGCCCCAGAAGTGGATTTATGCATCAATTACTTACTCATGTAAACCCTAGGAGCTAGTTTATTATAAATAGAACTTTTTACTATCATAATCTTATCCTGGATTGTATTTCGAATCCTGTGTTCACGTTTTTGGGGCTGGCCATTCGGCCATGCCTGAACCTTTCACTTATGTATTTTCAACGGTGGAGTTTCTGCACACCATAGATTAAGGGTGTGGAGCTCTGCTGTACTTCAAGTTTCAATACAACTACTATTACTTTCTATTCAATTCTCTTTTATTCTTATTCCAAGATATACGTTGCACTTCAACTTGATGAATGTGATGATCCGTGACACTCATCATCATTCTCACCCATGAACGCGCGTGACTGACAACCACTTCCGTTCTACCTTAGGCCGGGCGCATATCTCTTAGATTCCCCAACAGAATCTTCGTGGTATAAGCTAGATAGATGGCGGCATTCATGAGGATCCGGAAAGTCTAAACCTTGTCTATGGTATTCCGAGTAGGATTCTGGGATTGAATGACTGTGACGAGCTTCAAACTCCTGAAGGCTGGGCGTGATGACAAACGCAAAAGAATCAAGGGATTCTATTCCAACCTGATTGAGAACCGACAGATGATTAGCCGTGCTGTGACAGAGCATAGGAACGTTTTCACTGAGAGGATGGGATGTAGCCATTGACAACGGTGATGCCCTACATACAGCTTGCCATTGAAAGGAGTAAGAAGGATTGGATGAATGTAATAAGAAAGTAGAGATTCAAGAGGAGCACAACATCTCCATACGCCTATCTGAAATTTCCACTATTGATTTACATAAGTATCTCTATCCATTTTATTTTCTGTTTATTTTTATTAATCATATTTGATTTTCTAAATTCCATAATTTTATCCTCCTGACTGGGATTTACAAGATGACCATAGCTTGCTTCATACCAACAATCTCTGTGGGATCGACCCTTACTCATGTAAGGTATTACTTGGACGACCCAGTACACTTGCTGGTTAGTTGAATGGAGTTGTGTCCACACATAAGTGCCATAATAAGGATTCCATACAATAACAAAGAATACTACATTGATGTGATCACAATTTCGTCCACCATTGATCTTTTACAGCAAATGGGAACAGTAATAATCTGTAGACATCCTGATCTACTTCCTTATCATGTACTGTGTCAGCAATTTGTAAAAATTGTGCCAGAAACTCTGTAGGTTCTTCCTGTGGAAGACCGGAATACTGGCAGTTTTGCTGCATTATGATAATGAGCTGAGGATTCAACTCAAAGCTACTAACTCCAATGGAGGGTATACAGATACTACTCCCATATGAAGCAGTAGTGGGGTTAGCATATGACCCCAGAGTCCTCCTGGACTGTTCATTTCCACTTAATTCCATGATGGAACAAGGGATATGATATGTATGTTGATATTATTTATTTAATAAAAATAAAATAAAAATGGAATAAATAAAAACGAAATAAATAAAATAAAAAAAGAAATTAAAAATATTTTGTAAAGATTTTCGAAAAAAATTTTGAAATTGAAATTTGAAATTTTTATATAAATATTTCGAAGTTATAGTTTAAAATTAGTTAGAAAAGATATATATATATATATATATATATTTTGAATTTTGAATTTTATGATGAAAGAGAAAAAATACACAAAAGACACAAGACTTAAAATTTTTAGATCTAATGCTCCTTATTTTCGAAAATTTTGGAGGGAAAACACCAAGGAACACCAAACTTAAAAATTTTAAGATCAAAACACAAGAAAGACTCAAGAACACCTTGAAGATTCACAAGAAAACCAAGAACAAAAGAAAGAACACCAAACTTAAAATTTTTAGAAAACCAAGATAAATTTTCGAAAATTAAAGAAAGATCAACAAGAAAATACCAAACTTAAAGTTTGGTACAAGATTAACTTAAGAAAAATTATTTTTGAAAAGAGATTTTAAAAAGAAGATGCCCAATTGCCAAGAACATAAGCCAACGCTATAACCAACTGAGCTAAAAATGTAACGTATTTTAAAGATGTATTGTTTTTATGGATAAAAGTATAAATTTTGAAAGTTAATATTTTGAAAAAGCACAAGAAAAACAAGAAAAGACACAAAACAAGAAAAACTCAAGATCAAACAAGAAAAATAAACAAGAACAACTTGAAGATCAATGAAGAACAAAGAACACAAGTTCAAAAATTTAAAGAAAAATATAAAATATGCAATTGACACCAAACTTAGAACAAGACACTAAACTAACGAAAAAATTAAAAATTGATAAAGAAAAATAATATTTTTGAAATTTTTTTTTTAAAAAAAAAAGGGATAATAAAAGATGCAATTCTAGTGAAAAAAGAGGATAAATTCTTCCTAATCTAAGCAACAAAATAAACCTTTAGTTGTTCAAACTCGAATAATCCCCGGCAACGGCGCCAAAAACTTGGTGCACGAAATTGCAATCACACTTTTGCAATCCGCACAACTAACCAGCAAGTGCACTGGGTCGTCCAAGTAATACCTTACGTGTGTAAGGGTCGATCCCACAGAGATTATTAGTTTGAAGCAAGCTATGTTTATTTTATTAATCTTAGTCAGGATGCCAATAAGGTTATTTGGATTTAATTGTAAGAAGTAAACGTGTTTGAAATAAGTAATTGTTACTTTATTAATGAAGAACATGTTGGGGTTTTGGAGATGCTTTGTCTTCTGAACTTCAACTCTTCCTTGAAATCCTTTTCCACACGCAAGGCTCCTTCCATGGCAAGCTGTATGTAGGGTGTCACCATTGTCAGTGGCTACCTCCCATCCTCTCAGTGAAAATGGTCCAGATGCTCTGTCACAGCACGGCTAATCAGCTGTTGGTTCTCGATCATGTTGGAATAGGATCCATTGATCCTTTTGCGTTTGTTATCACGCCCAGCAATCGCGAGTTTGAAGCTCGTCACAGCCATTCAATCCTTGAATCCTACTCGGAATACCACAGACAAGGTTTAGACCTTCCGGATCCTCAAGAGTGGCCGCCATCAATTCTAGCTTATACCACGAAGATTCTGATTAAGGAATCTAAGAGAAGCTCATCCAGTCTGATGTAGAACGGAGGTGGTTGTCAGGCACACGTTCATGGATCTGAGGAAGGTGATGAGTGTCACGGATCATCACCTTCTTCATGTTTAAGCGCGAATGAACATCTTAGATAGGAACAAGTGTGTTTAAATGGAAAACAAAGGTAATTGTATTAATTCATCGAGACGCTACAGAGCTCCTCACCCCCAACAATGGAGTTTAGAGACTCATGCTGCCAAAAGGTACAAATTTCAGATCTAAAATGTCATGAGGTGCAAAGTAAATCTCTAAAAGTTGTTTAAATAGTAAACTAGTAACCTAGGTTTACAGAAAATGAGTAAACTATGATAGATAGTGCAGAAATCCACTTCTGGAGCCCGCTTGGTGTGTGCTGGGGCTGAGACTTAAGCTTCTCACGTGCCTGGGGCTGTTTTGGGCGTTCAACGCTAGGTTGTAACCTGTTTTTGGTGTTGAACTCCAGCTTGTAACCTATTTCTAGCGCTGGACGCCAGACAGCAGCATGATACTGACGTTGAACGTCAGTTTACGTCGTCTATCTTCGCGCAAAGTATGGACTATTATATATTGCTGGAAAGCCCTGGATGTCTACTTTCCAACGCCATTGAGAGCGCGCCAATTGGACTCTTGTAGCTCCAGAAAATCCATTTCGAGTGCAGGGAGGTCAGAATCCAACAGCATCAGCAGTCCTTTTTCAGCCTAACTCAGATTTTTGCTCAGTTCCCTCAATTTCAGTCAGAAAATATCTGAAATCACAGAAAAACACACAAACTCATAGTAAAGTCCAGAAATATGATTTTTGCCTAAAAACTAATAATATTCTACTAAAAACTAATTAAAACATGCTAAAATCTACATGAAATTACCCCCAAAAAGCTATAAAATATCCGCTCATCACTAAGCTCAAGAGAAACTATAAAGGAATGAAGAGGAATGGTGGGATGCATGAGATGCAACCTATGAATGCAACTAAATAAAAAATGTTTCTACTTACTTGGTTAAAAGCAAATAATTCCCCAAGAATAAATATGAACTGGATTTCACTAATTCAAATCATAAAAATGAAGTACAAATAGACTTGTAGAAGAAAATAGCTCATGAAAGCAGGGAACAAGGAATTGAGCATCGAACCCTTACTGGTAGTGTATATCACTCTTAATCACTCAAGTGTTTTAGGTTCGATTCTCTCAATTCTCTACTAACCTTGCTTTCTAAGGCTTGCTCTTCATCTAACAATCAACATAAATTTAATGCACAGATACACATATCAAGAGGTCTTTTAAGGGTTGTAATGGGGTTAGGGTCAAGGTAGGATTGTATTTGGTCAAGTGGACTAAAATCTGAATCCTTAATTAACTGAAACTTTCCCACTTAAACAATCCATGTAATCATAATACAACATCTAACCATCCATTAACCATGTTTTCCACATATTCATGCATTCTAATTTCAAGTACAACTCATATGCATTGCTTTCACCACTTACTTTGGGGCATTTTGTCCCCTTTCACTTATTTTGCTCTTTATATATATATATATATATATATATATATATATATATATATATATATATATATATATATATATATATATATATATATATATATATATATATATATATATTTTCAATGCATATGATTAATTTATTGAATGCATGAACATGTCCTAAATATTTCTTTCACATTTTCAGAAAATTCTAACATACTCAATTCTCAAACCAGATGTTTCCAAACCCACTCTTCCCCACACTTAATTCATAAGCATTCTCACTAGTCTAAGCTAACTAAGGATTCAAATTAAGGACATTATTGTTTTTCGCTTAGAGTTAATGATGTGCTAAAATAAAGAACAAAAGGGGTAAAATAGGCTCAAAATTGGTTTGCAATAGATAATGAAAAGGTTAAGGCCATATGGGTATGTAAGCTCAGTGAAACAAGGCCTCAATCATATAAGTGTATGCATACATTAAACAATGGAAATATAGAATTAAGCAAGACAAAGATTACAATTTTAGAGAGAGAAACACACACCAAAAATAAAATATTGGTTGATAAAATGCAACCAATCAAATAGGCTCAAAAATCTCACAGGTTTTGTGTGTTCGAGTTCTAAACCATGTTTCAGTATAATATCTCTTCAAACAAGTGTAACATTAAATTTTATTCAAATTAGTGAAATTTTCTAAAAGGTTTCTTGAAAAAGAAAATATTACTTTAACCAAGTGGTAAAATATGCACAAAAATCAAACAAATATGCAAATGCAACAATGAACACACAAATAAAATAAAATATTGGTGTTGAGTCAAGAAGTAACTAACCCATGGAGATCGGTATCGACCTCCCCACACTTAAAGATTGCACCGTCCTCAGTGCATGCTGAGATGTGCAGGTGGACGGGTTGTTCCAACTGATGCTATTCTTCAAGATTTTGCAGATGGACTTGTTTGTCTCTCCCATGTAAACGTCTTCTGGTCTCTTCCTGGTGACCATCCTGAAAGAAAAAGGGAAGGAAAGTAACCCAAAGCAAAGATAGAAAACAAATAAAACAGGGGTTGGTTAATGCCAAAAATAAGGGTCTCAATTACATGGTAGCTACAACATGCAAGTGAGAAAATAATAAAAGGACATGGCAAATCGAGAGTGCAAAAAGTTGCAATAATAGGGAAGAGAGTGTGGGTAAGGAGAGATAATATAAATTCATGTCAATGCAAATGGAGTGCAAGTATCATAAAAGATTGGCATTGGCATACAATTAATATCATCCCACAGTGTAAAACAAGTTACCAAAATAAATTAAAGAAAAGAAGCAACAGTTGAATAAGAAAAATTTTTAACACCAATGGAAAGATAAAAATGTGCGCAAAATTAAAATACAATGAATGAAATATGCAAATAAATAAAAATAAAATGAAAAGAAAAAGAAGAATGAGAAGGGAAAGAAGGGAAGAGGAAGTAAATAATAAAGGAGAAGAAAAATTAGGATTTGGAGGAGAGAAAGATAAGATATGTGGCAATTTTAGGGTGAGCTGTGCGGCGCATGTGACGCGGCCGCGGAAGGCACGCGTTCGCGTGGGTGCGCGTCAGGTAAGACGACGCGATTGCGTCAGTCACGCGGTCGCGTGACCCGTGTTGCGCTGCTGGCGCGAGTGCAACCTCGCTCCAGCACAACTCTCTGTTCGATTCAATTTAATTGCCAAAATTGGGGGACGCGATCGCATGGGGCATGCGATCGCGTGAGTGGACTTTAAAGGAATATGACGCGGTCGCGTGGGTCACGCGGCCGCATGGGAAGGATCATGCGTTCAGCACCAATCCAGCACCACTCTCGCACAACTTTCGGGTGTGCACCACTTTGACGTCGAAATCTTGGTCACGCGGCCGCGTGGGTCACGCGGTCGCGTGGGAGGCCATTATTCTCATGCGACGCGGTCGCGTGGATTGATTTGTGCCATTGGCACGCCTCCAGCCATGCTCCAGCGTGACTCTCTATTCACTTTTATTTTTCTTTTCTCTCCAAGCAACGCGAACGCGTCGCTGATGCGATTGCGTCGCGTAGCAAAAATTTTTTTTTATAATTAAAAAATGCAGAATGCAGAATGCAATGCTTAATGTGAATGATATGCAAAATTCCAGGTTCAATATAACAAAATAAAATAAAATTCAAAAACAAATAAAACTAAATAAAAATGAAAAAGGACAATCATACCATGGTGGGTTGTCTCCCACCTAGCACTTTTAGTTAAAGTCCTTAAGTTGGACATTTGATGAGCTTCCTGTCATGGTGGCTTATGCTTGTACTGATCCAGGAATCCCCACCAATGTTTGTATATCCAGTAACCTCCGGGGTCCCAGACTAAGCACGTAAAGCCCTTACGAAGCTTCAAATAGATTCTTAGGCTCCCGGGGTGACAAATGTCAGAACAGATTTCAGGATCCCAAACTTTACCTTTACACCCGTTTTTGTATTGATCTGCATTGTTCCAGCCGGGTGAAAGGTGATCTGAATTCTCACTGTAGCGACCAAACAGCTTCCTAGACCCATTCAGTTGAGCTCTATACCAACCTTTGCGTTTAAACTTAAAGCTTCCAACCATAATGAACCTTGCAGGACAATTCTTACCACTGGCCATCTTCCGCTTACTCTTAATGTCACAAAGAGCTCTAAGTTGGCCATCCGTCTCCAGTAGCCCATATTCAAGTGGAATTAGAAAGCTAAGGGATACGAATTTTACCCACTTGAATGTTGTGAAGGATGATGGCAACTTAGGGGGAGGTATCTTTAATGAAATTGCAAGCTCCACTCCCTTGTGCTCTTCTCTGATAATTACCACCTCTTTGCAAGTGATGAGCGGATAATTTGTATGCTTTTTGGCATTGTTTTTAGTATGTTTTTAGTATCTTTTAGTTAGTTTTTAGTATATTTTTATTAGTTTTTAGTTAAAATTCAATTTTCTGGACTTTACTATGAATTTGTGTGTTTTTCTGTGATTTCAGGTATTTTCTGGCTGAAATTGAGGGTCCTGAGCAAAAATCTGATCCAGAGACCAAAAAGGACTGCAGATGCTGTTGGATTCTGACCTCCCTGCACTCAAAGTGGATTTTTTGGAGCTACAGAAGCCCAATTGGCGCGCTCTCAACGGCATTGGAAAGTAGACATCCTGGGCTTTCCAGCAATATATGATAGTCCATACTTTGCCCAAGATTTGATGGCCCAAACCGGCGTAGCAATTCGGCCTCAGAAATTCCAGCGTTAAACGCCGGAACTGGCATAAAACTTGGAGTTAAACGCCCAAACTGGCATGAAAGCTGGCGTTTAACTCCAGAAAAGGTCTCTACACGAAAATGCTTCATTGCTCAGCCCAAGCACACACCAAGTGGGCCCAGAAGTGGATTTTTCTGTCATTTACTCATTTCTGTAAACCTTAGGATACTAGTTTACTATTAATAGGATCTTTTGACATTGTATCTGTACCTCATGATACTTTACACGTTTCTTTGTGTACTTTCTACAGCATGAGTCTCTAAACCCCATGGTTGGGGGTGAGGAGCTCTGCTGTGTCTTGATGGATTAATGCAATTACTACTGTTTCTTATTCAATCATGCTTGCTTCCATTCTAAGATAATACTTGTTCTTAATCCGGATGAATGTGATGATCCGTGACAATCATCATCATTCTCAACTATGAACGTGTGCCTGACAACCACCTCCGTTCTACCTTAGATTGAGTAGTTATCTCTTGGATTCTTTAATCGGAATCTTCGTGGTATAAGCTAGAACTGATGGCGGCATTCAAGAGAATCCGGAAGGTCTAAACCTTGTCTGTGGTATTCTGAGTAGGATTCAATGACTGAATGACTGTGACGTGCTTCAAACTCCTAGCAGGCGGGGCGTTAGTGACAGACGCAAAAGTATCGATGGATATTATTCCGGCCTGACCGAGAACCGACAGCTGAATTCCGCTATGCTATGACAGAGCATATGCAATCGCTTTCACTGAGAGGATGGGAGGTAGCCATTGACAGCGGTGAAACCCTACATACAGCTTGCCATGGAAGGAACCTTGCGTGATTGAAGAAGGAGACAGTAGGAAAGCTGAGATTCAGAGGATGGAGCATCTCCAAACCCCAACCTATTCTCCATTACTGCAATACAAGTAACCATTTCATGTTCTTCTGCTTTTTACAATCAATCCTGATAATTTCTGATATCCTGACTAAGATTTACAAGATAACCATAGCTTGCTTCAAGCCGACAATCTCCGTGGGATCGACCCTTGCTCACGCAAGGTATTACTTGGACGACCCAGTGCACTTGCTGGTTAGTTGTGCGGGATTGCAAAAGTGTGATTGCAATTTCGTGCACCAGCAAGCTTCTTTAATTTTAACCTCTTCCTCTTGGTAGCTTTTTTCCAATTCAATCTCCTCTTCACTGCTTTCCAAGGGCATGGGAGGTTGTGCTTCTTCTTCTTGAATCTCCATCACTTGATCAACCTCTTCCAAGTCTTCAATTGTGATATGCATTGGAGATTGTACACCTTCCTCAGCATCAATTTCAACCGTCTTGGAAAGAGGCTCTATGTCTTGACTTTCCCATGGAGGTTCTACATCTCCTAAGTCTTCAACCACTTCTTCTTCTTCAATAATTTCGGCTTCCTCTACTTGTTCTAGTACAAAGTCATGCTCCGTACTGTTCACTGGAGTTTCTAGTATCTCCTTCATACTACGTTCTTCATTAGATTGTCTACATGAAGCCATGGGGGTTCCTTGAGTGTCCAAACGTCGGGAGGCTAATTGACTCATTAGGAGTTGCCCCAATTGATGAAGGGTTGCCTGACATCGATCCACTGTTTCCTTGAGACGATCCTTTGCCTCTTTATGCACTCGGATTTCATAAGTAGGATCATAATGCTCTTGGATTGATGGATATGGAGATGGTGAATATTGAAGTGGTGGTTCTTGTGAGTAATCGGGTTGGAATTGGGGTGGTTCTATATATGGTTCATATGGCTCATAAGGTGGTTGGTATGGTAGTTGAGGGTTAGGGTCATATGGAGGTGAATGGCGGAAAGGGGCTTGTGAGTGTGGTGGGTTGAGGTTGTGTTGAAAGGATGATCTCTGAGCATAGGGTGGGGCTTGTTGGTAGCTACAAGGTGGTCCACCATATCTATCAGCTTGGGATGCATTGTAGCCTGGTCTTTGTCTATGATATCTAGGATGGTGTTGTTGCCTAAAGGGTTGATTAGATCCTCTTGGCTCCATCCACCCTTGATTGGTCTGACCTTGATGCATATTCCTGCTGTGGTTTCTATTTCCTTAAACAAAGTTAGAACCAAACTCAAAGCGAGAGGGGTGAGAATTCATAGTAGTTAGAGAAAATAAAAACAAAAATTAATAAAAAGGAAATATAATGAAAAAGATATAATTTTTGAAAAAGATACGAAGAAATTTTAAATATATATTTTTTTAAAATATTTACAATAACCAATAATAAGGCATACGTTTGTAATTCCCCGGCAACGGCGCCATTTTGACGTTGGGATTTTTGCCAGTAAAGAAGGTCATAAAAACAGTCGCGTTGTAGATATAGTCTCTAAACCGACAGAAATCCCTTCGTACAAACGTTTTGGTTGTCACAAGTAACAAACCCTTTTTTAAAATTGATAACCGAGTATTGAACCTCGGGTCGTCTTCTCAAGGAATTGCAGGGAGGTATGTTCTTATTATTGGCTATGGAGATTGTAAATTGGGGGTTTTGAGAATTTAGGCAATGGGCACAAGCATACTTTCAAAGCAATAAAAATAAATAAATAACTGTAAAATAAACTCTTGGCAAGGTATAAAGAGCTGGAGGTCCTATCCCAGTTATCCTTATCAATTGTGATGAGAATTGGATTCTTCTCCCACTTTGTTAACCTCTAACTATGAAGGTAAGTTAAGTGGATGAATTAATTCCAATTTTCAATCAACAATGAGTTTGATAAATCAAGAGTTACCAATTATTTAACCAAAGCCAAAAGGATAAAAACTAAATTTACTAGAATAATAATATCCTCAGATTGGGAATAATAAAAAGGAACAATCATAAACTGAAATGCTTCAAATATCATTAAATAAAATATTCAAATCTTAACATGGAAAAGTTCATAAGCCAATTAGGCAACATATCTAATACAAGCAATGAAGTATCTGAAAATAAGAAATAAATATAAAGTAAAAGAACAGTGAACCTGGGATCCAGAGTTACTCTTAAAACAAGAAGAAA
Source organism: Arachis stenosperma (assembly GCF_014773155.1). Taxonomy (NCBI): domain Eukaryota; kingdom Viridiplantae; phylum Streptophyta; class Magnoliopsida; order Fabales; family Fabaceae; genus Arachis; species Arachis stenosperma. The sequence continues at coordinate 98,481,832 of NC_080380.1, read as the reverse complement.
TCCTAAATCCTAAATCCTAATCCTAAAGAGAGAGAGAGGAGAGAACCCCTCTCAAAACTAATCTAAATCATGAGAAGTGAATTATGAGTGCATGATAATGAATGGATGCATTCCCCCACTTTATAGCCTCTGGTCTATGCCTTCTGGACTTGGATTTGGGCCAAAAAGGGTCTCAGAACTCATTATGAGTGTTTTCTGCAATTTCTGGTGCGTGGCCTCTATCACGCGTCCGCGTGGGTCACGCGGTCGCGTCATTCGGAGCTTTTCCTTGCCACGCGGTCGCGTCAGTTATGCGACCGCGTCATATACGTTCTGCATAAGGCACGCGGTCGCGTCAGTCATGCGGCCGCGTCGCTACTGATTCGTGCTTGGCACACGATCGTGATGTGTGAAAAACGATCCAACACAAAACTCACCGGCAAGTGTACCGGGTCGCATCAAGTAATAAAACTCATGGGAGTGAGGTCGATCCCACAGGGATTGAAAGATTGAGTAATTTTAGTTTAGTGGTTGATTTAGTCAAGCGAATCAAGTTTTGGTTGGGTGATTTTGTATCTAACAGTAAGTAAATGACAGAAAATGTAAAGGGGGAGGGAAGAATTGCAGAAATTAAAGAGAACTGAAAGTAAAAGAGCTGAATCTTAAAGAACAAGAAATTAAATGACTGAAACTTAAAGTGCAAGGAATGTAAATTGCAGTAACTTAAAGTGCAAGAAATATAAATTGCTTGAATGGAAAAGGGATTTGAGGACTGGGATTTCAGAATTCAAGCAAGGGAAATTAAATTGCAACAATTATCAAAGCAAGAGATGGTTTGAGTTCTGTTAGATCTCAAACAGAAAGGGAAATTAAATTGCAGCAGGGGTTCACAGAAGAACCAAAAGGAAAATGGGATCTCAGGACTCCAGAGACTAGATAGCAAAGTCTAGATCTCAATTGCCTTCCCATATCCAAATTCACAAAGCAATTAACAAGAAATTAAAGAGGAAGCAGTAAAGGAAATTGGATTCAACTCAATTATGCAATGAGGTAATCAAATAGATCTTAAATGGAGATTGAGACAGAAATTCCTCAATTCTTCACACTCAAGACTCAAACAAGAAAAGTAAAAATGCTCAAGCAAGAACGAGGAAGAAGAGAGATCAATTCTCCTTCCCAATTCTCTCAAATCTCAGTTCCTAGTTCTCACAGAAAATGAAGTTTCCAAATGTAAAAATTCAAAAATCAAAAGAAGCTCCCCAATTACATCAAACTATCTCCTATTTATACACTTTCTATTCTTGGATTTTGGAATTTGGATGGACTTTTGATTTGGTGAAGAAATGAATTAAATTAGATTTTTAATCCAATTTTGAGCCCATGAGAAAGTAGCTTCCAAGAGGCTGCCCTGCCCTTGTGGAGGGCAGAGCAGGAAATGGTGCATGCGGCCTCGTGCGTGTGATGGGCGTTCAAGATGCTGCAGGATGCTGCCCTGCCCTTGTGGAGGGCAGGGGAGAGTTGTCATGGTGCGCCAAGTGCTGTCCGTGCGTGCTTGTTGCTGGCCGAAACTCCCTTGGTGCGCGTCAATTGTGCATGCTGGCCGCGCCAAATTTTTGTGCCATGCACCAAGAAATGCTGCCCTGCCCTTGTGGAGGGCAGGGCAATGTGCCAATGGTGAAGTCCCACGTTCGAAACTCGGTGGAGGCACATGTTGCTCCTTTTTCCTTGGTTTTCTTGGCACCAAAGTCATGCCTAGTTCCTTGCTTCCTCATGGTGCCGTGTTCGATTCTTGGAGGTTGAAAGCAAGCCAATTTTTGCTTGTTTTCCTTGTGGTTGAGCGCTACTTCTTTCCTCCTTGCTCTTGGGTTCGAAACCCATAGGAAGCACTAGGAAGCAATTTCCTTTGAATTATTTTCCATGAAAGCCCGATATTGCTCTTGAGGAGGGCAGGACAGAGTTTTTGCTTCCTTTGGTCCTTGGCATCAAATTGTGCTCCGCCCTTGTTGTGGGCAGGGCAATGTTTCTTTTCAAGGCTTGGTTCATTATGCTGCTTTCCTAGAGGGCATTGTGCTCTTGTGGAGGGCAGTGTTTGCCTCCTCCTTCTTTGTTGCACCACACTTCTCAATTCTTGGCCACACTTCTTAAGCCACGTTTTTCTTCTTTTCTTCCTTTCTTCACCTACAAGAAGCCAAAACAACCAATCAAAGTATCTCTAAACTCATAAGGTTTATAATTCATTAAAAATCAATTAATTTTAGCTCAAACCTCATGATTTAGCATCAATTTAATGGTGGTTGTTTGATTTAAAGAAGTAATGCATTTTCATTCCAAATTGCTTACTTAGGATGCAAGAAAGTGCATAAAGACTAGTAAAACAAGTGAAATTAGCTTGAAAAATGGGTATATGATGACCTGTCATCACAACACCAAACTTAATTCTTGCTTGTCCCCAAGCAAGCATCAAAACTAAGAGAAAATGAAATGAACAAGAAAACATATCCTTATTAGGCATATAGCAGAATTTGATTCATGGAGTTTTTATGCAGACAATGACAACTCAAGTTATTGTTTGCTGTTACATACTATACATTTTTCCTCAAAGGCTTACTAAACTTGCTGTTATAAGGTTTATTCTTTACTTGCTCCCTTGCTAACTTTTCTTTTCTCATGTTGCTTAACAAGCTTATTTTTCTTTTGGAGGCTTGGTGTCTAATGTTACAGTAGTAGCCTTTGGCTTTATTTTTACTCAACATCTTTCCACCATAGACACATGGCTCACTATTTCTTCCTAGGATCATTGATGCCCAGCATCTCTTTGGATAACTAAATGTTCTGTATCTAGGTTGCTCTTTATTGTGGACTTTCAATTGGCCATCCCAAATCAGTTGATCTAAGTGACCGGATTTTGAAATACCCCTCAAAATTTACTTATCCAAGCATATCCTAGTACAATAACACCACAGGCATGTGTCCTAGGGTCCAAGCTATTGGTGTCCAGCCTTTATTCTTTGTTTTTCTTGCCACATTGGCTTCTTCTACTTCCTTTTCTTTCTGTTTTATTTTTGTTCTCAAGGGCTTTTTCTTTACTGATAAGAACCTTTATAACAGCAAGTTAGCTCACACTTTAATGAAAATGACATTATGCAGCAATTATTTTATGAGTTATGCATTTAATCAAACACATACACCACCATTAACTTCCATTCTAACTTATGCAACATTGGATATTTACTTTCTAATTCAAACAATTCTCTTTTATTCAAGCATATGGGAAACAAAACAAAATTCAGCTAGGTGATGGATGACAAGCATTATGCAGATCATTTCTCTAGCTACTTATTGAACGAGGAAAAGTACAAGAAAATGAAATAAAAAGGAAATAAACAGTGGAGGCATATCATGTTTCAGACATGCTTCTCCTTATTAGAAGTATGAAAGAAGAAGTATGAAAGAACTTTGCCACCTTCTAATGGTTGTGGCTGCTGCTTGATTCTCCCTTTTCTTCTTTCTCTTCCCTAGCTTGGAATAGTCTCGGGTTTCTTCACCAGGACATCTTCTATCCCAGACAGAATCTAAGAGTCCTGAGAGCCCAACTTCTTTCAATCTGTTAAATGTTACCTCCGTATAGTGATGAGACCTTGCTTGTTGCTTGGCTCCAAATTCAGGGCATTGCTCCAAAGGCTTTATCTGTGGATTGAGTGTTGGCAAATTATGGGTCAGGTACTCCAACCTTGCTTGTATGTTTTCATCACTCTCCATTCTTTGCGCATATCTAACTTCTCCCATGGTGTGATGAATATTCTTCCATTGATACAAGTTGTGACTATATTCCCCTGTTTTAGCTTGACTAAAGTATAGCTTATCATATGATTCTTTGAATTCTTTGTATTGCTCTTTTTGTCCTTCAAGAATTTGTGCTTGAAACTCTTGCTGCTGAGTCATCATTTGTTGTTGCCATCTCTCTTGCTTCTCCTCCATTTGACACTGCCAAGCTTCTCGTTCCTCTTTATCCCTCAAATATTGCTCCCTAAACTCTGGATGGGGCTCTAGATATTGCTCTTGGCGCCCTTGATTTTGCTCTTGTTGAGTTTGTATGAGTTGTTGAGATAACTCTTCAATTGCTCTTTGTAGCTGGCTCATGTCTGTGGCACCATGAGCTTGCTCTTGTTCTCCCTCTCTTTGAGGTTTTCTTTGTCTAGAAGCTACCACTCCCTCTTGATCATCTTCTTCATTCAACCCTTCCATGCTCCTCTTGGTGATTCCTTTCCCTTTTTTCACTTTTTCTGTGTCCTCATCTTCAAAGATTACTCCAGCTTTATTGCACAGTCTGAGAATTGTAATTGGATGGCCAAGACCACTTGATTTGCTTGTACTGTTGGCCATCTCTTGAATACTGTCGGATATGAGTTGTGCGAGGTTGATTTCACCTCCCTGTAGGATGCAATATGTCAAGAGTGCTTGTTTGATTGTGAACCAAGAAGCGTTTCCAGTAGGAAGGATAGATCTCCTTACTATTTCATACCATCCCTTGACTACAGGAGTGAGATTTATTCTCTTCAAGTGGCTTGGGATTCCTTTTGAATCTCTTTCCCAGTCTGTGTTTTCCATACATAACCCTTGCAAGATCTCATCAGGATTGTTTTCCATCTGCAATCTGGTCTCATAACTAGGCTCTGCATAAGTTATGGTTCTCAACTTTAGAGCCCTTGTGATGGCTGCTGGACTGAAATTCACTTCAACTCCTCTGACATAACTCGTATATGGGACACTATCTTTGTTCTCTTTTACAGCATTTGCATAGAATTCCCTGATCATGACTGCACTGATGTCAACAAGAGGAGCACATAAAAGTTCCCACCTTCTTTCTTTAGTGATTTGCCTCATGATGGGGTATTCCCCGTCCTTCAACTCAAGGCCCTTCTCATAAATGACATTCTTTGTCTTCATGAACCTATGATATCTCCCTTCATGGAATTGTGACCTAAATTTTCTTGCGTCATATGATGGAGGCTCGGTCACCATTGGTTCCTTTCCCGGCCTTCTTTTTGAACTTGAGGAGGCCATTATATTTAAGATGAGAAGAAAGGAAAAGTGGGAGTAAAGGAAAAATGTGTTGTGTTTGGGATGATGCTCGGTTTTGTTGTGCAAGAGAAGGGAATTGTTGGCTTTAGTTTTGGGAGTAGAGGAGATTATGGTTTACAAGTGAAGGTGGTTTGTATGAATGTGTAAGCCATTTAGTGCTAACGGCTATTTATAGGCAAATTCTTCAAACTTTCTAACAAAACCATAATGAATGAGGAAGGAGTTCGTTGGTGCTCATGAAGGGTTGAGATTGAGTTGAACATACAGAAGGCTCATGGATTGAACGGTCTGCATGAATTGTGGGAGCTTTGACGAGGATTCTCTTCTCATTGGTTGCATGTATTTAGGTGTTCGATGATGCATGCATGCAAATTCTGCTTCCCAAGGAGCACGCTTTTCTAGGCACATGTGACCACTCCTCACTTAGCTTGTCCTAGCCGTGGCCCCTCCTTGTATTTGTCTCAATCTCTTTCTCCTAAATAAACCAAAACAACTAGTCTTAGGATATGAATGTATACGTTGGTAAGTGAATTGCAATAAAGAAGAAAAATGTTTTTGTTTCTTTTTCATAAATGATCAATTGTGTCCCTTAATTAGAATTGCTAAAGATTGGTGAACACCAAACTTATCTCTTACTGAGAAGATGGCTTAGCAATGCAGTTGGTGCGCGAAATTGTGAACTATACTTTTTCACAACTCTCATAATCCCTGGTAATGGCTCCAAAAGCGTGGTAGCTCAATACCATGGCATTACACAACTTCGCACAACTAACCAGCAAGTGCACTGGGTCGTCCAAGTAATAAACCTTACGTGAGTAAGGGTCGATCCCACGGAGATTGTTAGTATTGAAGCAAGCTATGGTCATCTTGTAAATCTTAGTCAGGCAAACTCAGATATATATGGTGATGAACGAAAATAACATAAAAGATAAAGATAGTGATACTTATGTAATTCATTGGTAGGAACTTCAGATAAGCGCATGAAGATGCCTTCCCTTCCGTCTCTCTGCTTTCCTACTGTCTTCATCCAACTCTTCTTACTCCTTTCCATGGCAAGCTCGTATAGGGTCTCACTGTTGTCAGCAGCTACCTCCCATCCGCGCAGTGAAAGCTAATGCTCAATACTCTGTCACAGTACGGCCAATCACCGGTTTGGTTCCCTCCCCTACCGGAATAGAATAACTCTTTTGCGTCTGTCACTAACGCCCAGTAGGTTACAGGTTTGAAGCACGTCACAGTCATTCAATCATTGAATCCTACTCAGAATACCACAGACAAGGTTAGACCTTCCGGATTCTCTTGAATGCTGCCATCAGTTCTTGCCTATACCACGAAGACTCTGATCTCACGGAATGGTTGGCTCGTTTGTCAGGCGAGCACTCGGTTGTCAGGCGATCAACCATGCATCGTGCAATCAGGAATCCAAGAGATATTCACTAAGCCTCAGATGCTTGTAGAACAAGAATGGTTGTCAGTCACCTTGTTCATGAGTGAGAAGGATGATGGGCGTCAATCATCACCTTCATCATGTTGAAGAACAAGTGATATCTTGGTAAAAGAACAAGTGGAATTTGAATGGAAGAACAATAGTAATTGCATTAATACTCGAGGTACAGCAGAGCTCCACACCTTAATCTATGGTGTGTAGAAACTCCACCGTTGAAAATACATAAGCATAAGGTCTAGGCATGGCCGAATGGCCAGCCTCCCAATGATCTATGAACTAAAATGTCCAAAGATGATCTAGAGATCTAAAAGTGATCAAAAGATTTCTATACAATAGTAAAAGGTCCTACTTATAAGAAACTAGTAGCCTAGGGTGTACAGAAATGAGTAAATGACATAAAAATCCTCTTCCGGGCCCACTTGGTGTGTGCTTGGGCTGAGCAATGAAGCAATTTCGTGTAGAGACTCTTCTTGGAGTTAAACGCCAGCTTTGGTGCCAGTTTGGGCGTTTAGCTCCCATTTGGGTGCCAGTTCCAGCGTTTAACGCTGGGATTTCTTGAGGTGACTTTGAACGCCGGTTTGGGCCATCAAATCTTGGGCAAAGTATGGACTATTATATATTGCTGGAAAGCCCAGGATGTCTACTTTCCAACGCCGTTGAGAGCGCGCCAATTGGGCTTCTGTAGCTCCAAAAAATCCACTTCGAGTGCAGGGAGGTCAGAATCCAACAGCATCTGCAGTCCTTTTCAGTCTCTGGATCAGATTTTTGCTCAGGTCCCTCAATTTCAGCCAGAAAATACCTGAAATCACAGAAAAACACACAAACTCATAGTAAAGTCCAGAAAAGTGAATTTTAACTAAAAACTAATAAAAAATACTAAAACTAACTATATCATATCAAAAACATACTAAAAACAATGCCAAAAAGTATACAATTATCCGCTCATCACAACACCAAACTTAAATTGTTGCTTGTCCTCAAGCAACTGAAAATCAAATAAGATAAAAAGAAGAGAATATACAATGAACTCCAAAAACATCTATGAAGATCAGTATTAATTAGATGAGCGGGGCTTTTACTTTTTGCCTCTGAATAGTTTTGGCATCTCACTCTATCCCTTGTAATTCAGAATGATTGGCTTCTTTAGGAACTCAGAATCCAGATAGTGTTATTGATTCTCTTAGTAAAGTATGATGATTCTTGAACATAGCTATTTCTTGAGTCTTGGCTGTGGCCCAAAGCACTCTGTCTTCCAGTATTACCACCGGATACATACATGCCACAGACACATAATTGGGTGAACCTTTTCAGATTGTGACTCAGCTTTGCTAAAGTCCCCAATTAGAGGTGTCCAGGGTTCTTAAGCACACTCTTATTTGCCTTGGATCACAACTCTTATTCTTTCTTTTTCTTCTTCTTTTTCTTTTTTTTCTTTTTTTTTTCTTTTTCTTTTTTTCGGTCTTTTTTTTTATTTTTTTTTGAAATGCTTTTTCTTGCTTCAAGAATCATTTTTATGATTTTTCAGATCCTCAGTAACATGTCTCCTTTTTCATCATTCTTTCAAGAGCCAACATTCATGAACCACAAATTCAAAAGACATATGCACTGTTTAAGCATACATTCAGAGAACAAAAATATTGCCACCACATCAAAATAATTAAACTATTATAAAATTCAAAATTCATGCAATTCTTTCCTTTTCAATTAAGCACATTTTTATTTAAGAGAGGTGATGGATTCATAGGACATTCATAACTTTAAGGCATAGACACTAAGACACTAATGATCATAAGACACAAACATGGATAAACATAAAGCATAAAAATAAAAAAACAGAAGAACAATAACAAGGAAATCAAAGAACGGGTCCACCTTAGTGATGGCGGCTCTTTCTTGCTCTTGAAGATCCTATGGAGTGTTTGAGCTCCTCAATGTCTCTTCCTTGTCTTTGTTGCTCCTCCCTCATGATTCTTTGATCTTCTCTAATTTCATGAAGGATGATGGAGTGTTCTTGATGCTCCACCCTCAGTTGTCCCATGTTGGAACTTAGTTCTCCTAGGGAGGTGTTTAGTTGCTCCCAATAGTTTTGTGGAGGAAAATTCATCCCTTGAGGAATTTCAGGGATCTCATGATGAGTAAGATCTCTTGTGTACTCCATCCTTTTCTTGGTGATGGGTTTGTCCTCATCAATGGGAATGTCTCCCTCTATGTCAACTCCAACTGAATAACAGAGGTGACAAATGAGATGAGGAAAGGCTAACCTTGCCAAGGTGGAGGTCTTGTCCGCCACCTTATAGAGTTCTTGGGCTATAACCTCATGAACCTCTATTTCTTCTCCAATCATGATACTATGGATCATGATGGCCCGGTCTATGGTAACTTCGGACCGGTTGCTAGTGGGGATGATTGAGCGTTGTATGAACTCTAACCATCCTCTAGCCACGGGCTTGAGGTCATGCCTTCTCAATTGAACCGGCTTTCCTCTTGAATCTTGCTTCCATTGTGCGCCCTCTTCACATATGGTTGTGAGGACTTGGTCCAACCTTTGATCAAAGTTGACCCTTCTAGTGTAAGGATGCTCATCTCCTTGCATCATAGGCAAGTTGAACGCCACCCTCACACTCTCCGGACTAAAATCCAAGTATTTCCCCCGAACCATAGTGAGATAATTCTTTGGATTCGGGTTCACACTTTGGTCATGGTTCTTGGTGATCCATGCATTGGCATAGAACTCTTGAACCATCAAGATTCTGACTTGTTGAATGGGGTTGGTAAGAACTTCCCAACCTCTTCTTCGGATCTCATGGCGGATCTCCGGATATTCACCCTTTTTGAGTGAAAAGGGGACCTCGGAGATCACCTTCTTCAAGGCCACAACTTCATAGAAGTGGTCTTGATGCACCCTTGAGAGGAATCTATCCATCTCCCATGACTCGGAGGTGGAAGCTTTTGCCTTCCCTTTCCTCTTTTTAGGGGAGATGGTGTTTTGCCAACCAAAAAAAGTGCTTTGTGAAAATGAAGAGTTGAAGAAGGGTATTTATAGGAGAGGGGGGTAAAGGTTCGGCCATTAGGTTTGGGAGAAAGGGTTTGAATTTGAAGGGTGAGGTTGGTGGGGTTTTATGAAGGATGGATGTGAGTGGTGAAGAGAAAGATGGGATTTGATAGGTGAGGGGTTTTTGGGGAAGAGGGTATTGAGGTGATTGGTGAATGGGGGAAGAGAGAGAGTGATGGTAGGGTCCTGTGGGGTCCACAGATCCTGTAGTGTCAAGGAAAAGTCATCCCTGCACCAAATGTGGCTCAAAATCACGTTTTGAGCCATTTCTGGCGTTAAACGCCGGGCTGGTGCCCATTCCTGGCGTTTAACGCCAGGTTCTTGCCCTTTACTGGCGTTTAACGCCAGTCTGGTGCCCCTTTCTGGCGTTAAACGCCCAGAAGGGTGCCAGACTGGGCGTTAAACGCCCAACAGCTAGGCTTACTGGCGTTTAGACGCCAGCTTCTTCTCCTCCAGGGTGTGCTGTTTTTCTTCCTGTTTTTCATTCTGTTTTTGCTTTTTTCATTGTTCTTGTGACTTCTTATGATCATCAACCTACAAAAAAAGATAAAATAACAAAACAAAATAATTAATTATAAAACATTGGGTTGCCTCCCAACAAGCGCTTCTTTAATGTCATTAGCTTGACAGAGGACTCTCATGGAGCCTCAGAAATGCTCAGAACCGTGTTGAAACCTCCCAACACCAAACTTAGAGTTTGAATGTGGGGTTTCAACACCAAACTTAGAGTTTGGTTGTAGCCTCCCAACACCAAACTTAGAGTTTGACTGTGGGGGCTCTGTTTGGCTCTGTTTTGAGAGGAGCTCTTCATGCTTCCTCTCCATGGTGACAGAGGGATATCCTTGGGCCTTAAACACCAAGGATTTTTCATTCAATTGAATGATTAACTCTCCTCTGTCAACATCAATCACAGCCTTTGCTGTGGCTAGGAAGGGTCTGCCAAGGATGATGGATTCATCCATGCACTTCCCAGTCTCTAGGACTATGAAATCAGTAGGAATGTAATGGTCTTCAATCTTCACCAAAACATTCTCTACAAGTCCATGAGCTTGTTTTCTTGAATTGTCTGCCATCTCTAATGAGATTTTTGCAGCTTGCACCTCAAAGATCCCTAATTTCTCCATTACAGAGAGGGGCATGAGGTTTACACTTGACCCTAAGTCACACAAGGCCTTCTTGAAGGTCATGGTGCCTATGGTACAAGGTATAGAAAACTTCCCAGGATCCTGCCTCTTTTGAGGCAGTTTCTGCCTAGACAAGTCATCTAGTTCTTTGGTGAGCAAGGGAGGTTCATCCTCCCAAGTCTCATTTCCAAATAACTTGTCATTTAATTTCATAATTGCTCCAAGGTATTTAGCAACTTGCTCTTCAGTGATATACTCATCCTCTTCAGAGGAAGAATACTCATCAGAGCTCATGAATGGCAGAAGTAAGTCCAATGGAATCTCTATGGTCTCATTTTGAGCCTCAGATTCCCAAGGTTCCTCATTGGGGAACTCACTGGAGGCCAGTGCACGCCCATTGAGGTCTTCTTCAGTGGCGTTCACTGCCTCTCCTTCCTCCCAGAATTCGGCCATGTTAATGGCTTTGCACTCTCCTTTTGGATTTTCTCCTGTATTACTTGGGAGAGTACTAGGAGGGAGTTCAGTAATTTTCTTGCTCAGCTGTCCCACTTGTCCTTCCAAATTTCTGATGGAGGACCTTGTTTCATTCATGAAACTTTGAGTGGTCTTTATTAGATCAGAGACCATTGTTGCTAAGTCAGAAGTATTCTGCTTAGAACTCTCTGTCTGTTGCTGAGAAGATGATGGAAAAGGCTTACCATTGCTAAACCTGTTTCTTCCACCATTATTGTTATTGAAACCTTGTTGAGGTCTCTCTTGATTCTTCCATGAGAGATTTGGGTGATTTCTCCATGAAGAATTGTAGGTATTTCCATAGGGTTCTCCTAGGTAATTCACCTCTTCCATGGAAGGGTTCTCAGGATTATAAGCTTCTTCCTCAGATGAAGCTTCCTTAGTACTGTTTGGTGCATTTTGCATTCCAGACAGACTTTGAGAAATCAAATTGACTTGTTGAGTCAATATCTTGTTCTGAGCCAATATGGCATTCAGAGTATCAATCTCAAGAACTCCTTTCTTCTGACTAGTCCCATTGTTCACAGGATTCCTTTCAGAAGTGTACATGAATTGGTTATTTGCAACCATTTCAATCAATTCTTGAGCTTCTGCAGGCGTCTTCTTCAGATGAAGAGATCCTCCAGCAGAGCTATCCAAGGACATCTTAGATAGTTCAGAGAGACCATCATAGAAAATACCTATGATGCTCCATTCAGAAAGCATGTCTGAGGGACATCTTCTGATTAATTGTTTGTATCTTTCCCAAGCTTCATAGAGGGATTCTCCATCCTTCTGTCTGAAGGTTTGGACTTCCACTCTAAGCTTACTCCATCTTTGTGGTGGAAAGAACTTTGCCAAGAAGGCATTGACTAGCTTTTCCCAAGAGTCCAGGCTTTCTTTAGGTTGAGAATCCAACCATATTCTAGCTCTGTCTCTTACAGCAAAAGGGAATAGCATCAGTCTATAGACCTCAGGGTTAACCCCATTAGTCTTGACTGTGTCACAGATTTGCAAGAATTCAGCTAAAAACTGATGAGGATCTTCCATTGGAAGTCCATGGAACTTGCAATTCTGTTGCATTAGAGAAACTAATTGAGGCTTAAGCTCAAAGTTGTTTGCTCCAATGGCAGGGATAGAGATGCTTCTCCCATAGAAATCAGGAGTAGGTGCAGTAAAGTCACCCACCACCTTCCTTGCATTGTTGGCATTGTTGTTGTTTTCGTTTGCCATGGGTTCTTCTTCCTTGAAGAATTCGGTTAGGTCCTCTAAAGAGAGTTGTGCTTTGGCTTCTCTTAGCTTTCTCTTCAGGGTCCTTTCGGGTTCAGGATCAACTTCAACAAGAATGCCTTTGTCTCTGCTCCTGCTCATATGAAAGAGAAGAGAAAAAGAAAATGTGGAATCCTCTATGTCACAGTATAGAGATTCCTTGAAATGTCAGAGGAAAAGAGAAATAGAAAGAAGAAGGTGAAGAAGAATTCGAACTTTAATTAGATAAGGTTCGAATTGTGCATTTAGAAGGAGTGGTACTCCATAAATAGAAGGATGTGAGAAGGAGGGAAGAGAATTTTCGAAAATTCAATCAAAAAGATTTTGAAAACATTTTGAAAATTTGATTGATAATTTTCGAAAATTCAAAGTGAAAAAGAAATCAAGTGATTTTTGAAAAAGATTTTGAAATTAGAAATCAAAAAGATTTGATTGAAAACTATTTTGAAAAAGATGTAGTTAAAAAGATTTAATTGAAAAGTTATGGTTTTAAAAAGATGTGATTGAGAAGATATGATTTGAAAACAATTTTAAAAGATATGATTTGAAAACAATTTTGAAAAGATATGATTTTAAAAATTAGTGACTTGCCTAACAAGAAAAGATATGATTCAAACATAAAACCTTCCTCAACAGAAAAGGCAACAAATTTGAGATGTTCAATCAAATCATTAATTGTTAGTAAGTATCTTTGAAAAAGGAAAGAAATTGATTTTTGAAAGCATTTGATTGAAAGGATATGATTTGAAAAAGATTTGATTTTGAAAAACTTGAAAAAAATTGATTTGAAAACAAAATCTTCCCCCTAGCACCATCCTGGCGTTAAACGCCCAGAATGGTATACATTCTGGCGTTTAACGCCCAAAATGCTACCTTTTTGGGCGTTAAACGCCCAACCAGGTGCCCTGGCTGGCGTTTGAACGCCAGTCTGCCTTCTTCACTGGGCATTTTTGAATGCTCAGCTTTTTCTGTATAATTCCTCTGCAGTGTGTTCTGAATCTTCAATTCTTTGTATCATTGACTTGAAAAGACACAAATTAAAAATATTTTTGGATTTTTAATAATCAAAATGCAACAAGAATCAACTAACAATGCATGCAAGACACCAAACTTAGCAGTTTGTGCACTACTGACACTATATGAGACACATAAACACTCAAGCCAAAAGAATTCAAAGATCAAAACAAAGAACTATATGCATGAATTCGAAAAATATAACAAAAACATGCATTTGACACCAAACTTAAGATGAGACACTAGACTAAAGCAAGAAACATCAAATATTTTTGGTTTTTATGATTTTGTAATTTTTTTGTGTTTTTCGAAAATTAAGTGGAAAAAGGTATCAAAATTCTTAATGAGAATTCCAGGAATCAGTGCAGTGCTAGTCTAAGACTCCGGTCCAGGAATTAGACATGGCTTCACAGCCAGCCAAGCTTTCAAAGAAAGCTTCGGTCCAAAACACTAGACATGACCAAAGGTCAGCCAAGCCTTAGCAAATCACTGCTCCAAAAGCAAGATTGATACGAAATCAACAAGCTCTTGTGGTGATAAGTTGAAACCTCGGTCCAATCAGATTAGACATGGCTTCTCAGCCAGCCAGATTTCAACCAATCATCATGAAACTCTAGAATTCATCTTCAAGAATTTCGAAAAAAAAATACCTAATCTAAGCAACAAGATGAACCGTCAGTTGTCCAGCCTGAACAATCCCGGGCAATAACACCAAAAATTTGATGTTGTTGCTGGATCTTGGCACTAATGTTACCAAAGGCTTGCTCAAAACTAGAACAATCCCCGGCAACAGCGCCAAAAACTTGGTGCGCGAAATTGTGAACTATACTTTTTCACAACTCTCATAATCCCTGGTAATGGCTCCAAAAACGTGGTAGCTCAATACCATGGCATTACACAACTTCGCACAACTAACCAGCAAGTGCACTGGGTCGTCCAAGTAATAAACCTTACGTGAGTAAGGGTCGATCCCACGGAGATTGTTAGTATTGAAGCAAGCTATGGTCATCTTGTAAATCTTAGTCAGGCAAACTCAGATATATATGGTGATGAACGAAAATAGCATAAAAGATAAAGATAGTGATACTTATGTAATTCATTGGTAGGAACTTCAGATAAGCGCATGAAGATGCCTTCCCTTCCGTCTCTCTGCTTTCCTACTGTCTTCATCCAACCCTTCTTACTCCTTTCCATGGCAAGCTCGTATAGGGTCTCACTGTTGTCAGCAGCTACCTCCCATCCGCGCAGTGAAAGCTAATGCTCAATACTCTGTCACAGTACGGCCAATCACCGGTTTGGTTCCCTCCCCTACCGGAATAGAATAACTCTTTTGCGTCTGTCACTAACGCCCAGTAGGTTACAGGTTTGAAGCACGTCACAGTCATTCAATCATTGAATCCTACTCAGAATACCACAGACAAGGTTAGACCTTCCGGATTCTCTTGAATGCTGCCATCAGTTCTTGCCTATACCACGAAGACTCTGATCTCACGGAATGGCTGGCTCGTTTGTCAGGCGAGCACTCGGTTGTCAGGCGATCAACCATGCATCGTGCAATCAGGAATCCAAGAGATATTCACTAAGCCTCAGATGCTTGTAGAACAAGAATGGTTGTCAGTCACCTTGTTCATGAGTGAGAAGGATGATGGGCGTCAATCATCACCTTCATCATGTTGAAGAACAAGTGATATCTTGGTAAAAGAACAAGTGGAATTTGAATGGAAGAACAATAGTAATTGCATTAATACTCGAGGTACAGCAGAGCTCCACACCTTAATCTATGGTGTGTAGAAACTCCACCGTTGAAAATACATAAGCATAAGGTCTAGGCATGGCCGAATGGCCAGCCTCCCAATGATCTATGAACTAAAATGTCCAAAGATGATCTAGAGATCTAAAAGTGATCAAAAGATTTCTATACAATAGTAAAAGGTCCTACTTATAAGAAACTAGTAGCCTAGGGTGTACAGAAATGAGTAAATGACATAAAAATCCTCTTCCGGGCCCACTTGGTGTGTGCTTGGGCTGAGCAATGAAGCAATTTCGTGTAGAGACTCTTCTTGGAGTTAAACGCCAGCTTTGGTGCCAGTTTGGGCGTTTAACTCCCATTTGGGTGCCAGTTCCAGCGTTTAACGCTGGGATTTCTTGAGGTGACTTTGAACGCCGGTTTGGGCCATCAAATCTTGGGCAAAGTATGGACTATTATATATTGCTGGAAAGCCCAGGATGTCTACTTTCCAATGCCGTTGAGAGCGCGCCAATTGGGCTTCTGTAGCTCCAGAAAATCCACTTCGAGTGCAGGGAGGTCAGAATCCAACAGCATCTGCAGTCCTTTTCAGTCTCTGGATCAGATTTTTGCTCAGGTCCCTCAATTTCAGCCAGAAAATACCTGAAATCATAGAAAAACACACAAACTCATAGTAAAGTCCAGAAAAGTGAATTTTAACTAAAAACTAATAAAAATATACTAAAAACTAACTATATCATATCAAAAACATACTAAAAACTATGTGTCTGTGGCATGTATGTATCCGGTGGTAATACTGGAAGACAGAGTGCTTTGGGCCACGACCAAGACTCATAAAGTAGCTGTGTTCAAGAATCATCATACTTAACTAGGAGAATCAATAACACAATCTGGATTCTGAGTTCCTATAGAAGCCAATCATTCTGAATTTCAAAGGATAAAGTGAGATGCCAAAACTGTTCAGAGGCAAAAAGCCCCGCTCATCTAATTAATACTGATCTTCATAGATATTTTTGGAATTCATTGCATATTCTCTTCTTTTTATCTTATTTGATTTTCAGTTGCTTGGGGACAAGCAACAATTTAAGTTTGGTGTTGTGATGAGCGGATAATTTATACTCTTTTTGGCATTGTTTTTAGTATGTTTTTAGTATGTTTTAGTTAGTTTTTATTATATTTTTATTAGTTTTTAGTTAAAATTCATTTTTCAGGACTTTACTATGAGTTTGTGTATTTTTCTGTGATTTCAGGTATTTTCTAGCTGAAATTGAGGGACCTGAGGAAAAATCTGATTCAGAGGCTGAAAAGGACTGCAGATGTTGTTGGATTCTGACCTCTCTGCACTCAAAGTGGATTTTCTAGAGCTACAGATACTCAATTGGCGCGCTCTGAATTGTGTTGGAAAGTAGACATCCTGCGCTTTCCAGCAATGTATAATAGTCTATACTTTGCCCGAGATTTGATGGCCCAAACAGGCGTTCCAAGTCAGCTCAAGAATTCTGGCGTTTAACGTCGGAACTGGCACAAGAATGGGAGTTAAACGCCCAAACTGGCACAAAAACTGGCGTTTAACTCTAAGAAAAGTCTCTACACATGGAAGCTTCAATGCTCAGCCCAAGCACACACCAAGTGGGCCCGGAAGTGGATTTTTACGTCATTTACTCATTTTTGTAAACCCTAAGCTACTAATTCTCTATAAATATGACCCTTTGCTATTGTATTTTCATCTTGGTAGCTATCCTCGAGTAGGCTTATGCTATCTTAGATCATGGGGCTGGCCTCTCGGCCATGCCTGAACCTTGTTCTTATGTATTTTCAACGGTGGAGTTTCTACACACCATAGATTAAGGTGTGGAGCTCTGCTGTACCTCGAGTATTAATGCAATTACTATTGTTCTTCTATTCAATTCAGCTTATTCTTGTTCTAAGATATTCATTCGCACCCAAGAACTTGATGAATGTGATGATTATGTGACGCTCATCATCATTCTCACTTATGAACGCGTGCCTGACAACCACTCCCGTTCTACATGCAAACAAGGCTTGAGTGGATATCTTTTGGATTCCTTAATCGGAATCTTCGTGGTATAAGCTAGAATTGATGGCGGCATTCAAGAGAATCCGAAAGGTCTAAACCTTGTCTGTGGTATTCTGAGTAGGATTCAAGGATTGAATGACTGTGACGAGCTTCAAACTCGCGATTGTGGGGCGTTAGTGATAGAAGCAAAAGAACCACTGGATTCTATTTTGACATGATCGAGAACCGACAGATGAATAGCCGTGCTGTGACAGAGCGCGTTGAACATTTTCACTGAGAGGACAGGACTGTAGCCACTGACAACGATGATGCCCAACATACAGCTTGCCATGGAAAGGAGTAAGAAGAATTGGATGAAGACAGTAGGAAAGCAGAGAGACGAAAGGGACAAAGCATCTCCATACGCTTATATGAAATTCTCACCAATGAATTGCATAAGTATCACTATCTTTATTTTATGTTTTATTCATCTTTTAATCATCAATCCTCTAGAACCATTTGAATCTGCCTGACTGAGATTTACAAGATGACCATAGCTTGCTTCATACCAACAATCTCCATGGGATCGACCCTTACTCGCGTAAGGTTTATTACTTGGACGACCCAATGCACTTGCTGGTTAGTTGTGCGAAGTTGTGATAAAGAGTTGAGATTGCAATTGAGCGTACCATGTTGATGGCGCCATTGATGATCACAATTTCGTGCACCAATAGGACTTCCAGTTCTTATACCTTGCCAAGAGATTTTATCATTGTTAATTTATTTTACTTGTCATTTAAATATACTTGTGCCCATTGCCCAAACTTCAAAACCCCCCAATTTAAAAACTCATAACCAATAATAAGAACATATCTCCCTGCAATTCCTTGAGAAGATGACCCGAGGTTTAAATACTCGGTTATCAATTTTAAAAAGGGGTTTGTTACTTGTGACAACCAAAACGTTTGTACGAAGGGCTTTCTGTTGGTTCAGAATCTATACTTACAACGCGACTTTATAAAATTCTTTACTAGCAAAAATCCTAACGTCAAAATGGCGCCGTTGCCAGGGAATTGCAAATGTGTGCCTTATTATTGGTTATTGTAAATATTTTTCAAAAAAAATATTTTTCTTTTACTTGTTTCTTTGTTTTCTCTCTTCCCCCTTATTTCTGATAACTACTATGAATTCTCACCCCTCTCGCTTTGAGTTTGGTTCTAACTTTGTTGAAGGAAATAGAAACCACAGCAGGAATATGCATCAAGGTCAGACCAATCAAGGATGGATGGAGCCAAGAGGATCTAATCAACCCTTTAGGCAACAACACCCTCCAAGATATCATGGACAACGACCATTCTACAATGCATACCCAGCTGAAAGATATGGTGGACAACCTTGTAACTACCAACAAGCCCCACCCTGTGCTCAGAGACCATCCTCTCAACATAACTTTGAACCACCACACTCACAAGCCCCTTTCCACCATTCACCTCCATATGACCCCAATCCCTATTCACCACACCAACCACCATATGAACCATACCCAGAACCACCACCTCAATATACACCATCTCCATATCCTTATCAAGAGGAATCACTTCCGTGTTATGAACCTTCTCTCCCAACAAATGAACCCTCATATCCACCCCAAACCTCCATGGAGAAAGCATTTACCGATCTAAACTCTACTATACAAGTTCTCGCCACCCGAATCAGACCATCAAATACCTTCAACAATCAACCCTCAAGCTCTAGTGCACTTCCTTTTCAACCACATAATGATCCACCCATCCCATCACCACCATCCATGGAAGACCACCCACATCCATCAATCCAAGAGCAAGATGATCCCAATGATGCAATTGATATGGAACAAGAGAGAGAGGATCATCTTCGCAAATCCATACTTCATAAGGAGCTAGAGGAGGCACTAAAGGTGAAGGTAGGAGAGACCCTTGAAGATGAAGGAGTAATTGAAGGGAGTTGTCATGGAAAGGTAATCATCAAGGAGGAACAAGAGTCAAGAGATCATTTCAAGGAAACAGTAGATCAATTTCATGCAACCCTTCATCAATTGAAGCAAGCAATAAGTCAATTACCTTTTGGACGTTCGGACACTCAAGGAACTCCCATGGCTTCATGTGGAGAATCTAATGAAGAACGTAGCATGAAGAAGACACTAGAGACTCCAGTGGACAATAAGGAGCATGACTTTGTACTGGAACAAATGGAGAAAGCCATAATAGTTGCAGAAGAAGAAGTGGTTGAAGATTTAGGAGATGCAGAACCTCCACGGGAACCTCAAGTCACAGAACCCTCTTCTAAGGATTTTGAATTTGTTGTTGAGGAGGGTGTACAATCCCCAAGGCATGTTATGGTTGAAGACTTGGAAGAGGTTGATCAAGAGATGGAGATTCAAGAAGAAAAAGCACAACCTCCCATGCCCTTGGTGCGCAATAAAGAAGAGATTAAATTGGAAGAAAACTACCAAGAGGAAGAGGTTGAAATTGAAGAAGCTTGCAAAAAGATGGAAGATGTCAAAGAAGAGAACAAAGGAGTGGAGTTTGCACGTTCATTAAAAACACCTCCCCCTAAGTTGCTATCATCCTTCACAATATTCAAGTGGGTAAAATTCATATCCCTTAGCTTTCTAATTCCACTTGAATACCGGCTACGGGAGACGGATGGTCAACTTAGAGCTCTTTGTGGCATTAAGAGTAAGAAGAAGATGGTCAGTGGTAAGATCTGTCCTGCAAGGTTCATTATGGTTGGAAGCCCAAAATTTAAACTCAAAGGTTGGTATAGAGCTCAATTGAATGGGTCTAGGAAGCTGTTTAGTTGCTGCAGTGAGAATTCAGATCACCTTTCACCTGGCTGGAAAAATGCAGATCGAGACAAAAACGAGTGTAAAAGTAAGGTTTGGGATCCTGGAATCTGCCCTGACGTTTGTCATCCCGGGAGCCTAAGAATTTGTTTGAAGCTTCTTAAGGGTTTTACATGCTTAGTTTGGGACCCCGGAGGCTACTGGAAGTACAAACACTGGTGGGGATTCCTGGATCAGTACAAGCATAAACCACCATAACAGGGAGCTCACCAAAGGTCCAACTTAAGGACTTTAACTAAAAGTGCTAGGTGGGAGACAACCATTGTTCTTTTTCAATTTTATTTCGTGTTGTTTATTTTTTTTCTATTTTATTTTTTTTTCATTGAACCTGGAAGTTTTCATAGCATCTACATTAACACTGCATACTGCATACTGCATAATTGCACAAAAAAAGAAAGGGAAATCACGCACGCGACGCGGCAGCGTCGCTGACGCGTCCGCGTCACTAGTGCGTTGGGAAGAAAAGAATTAAACAGAGAGTCACGCGAGAGCGTGGCTGGAGGCGCGCTTTTAGCGTAATTTGACCCCACGCGACCGCGTCGGTCACGCGACCGCGTCAACCACACGGCCACGTGACATAAAAAATCGACGTCAAAATGGTGCATGGCCGAAAGTTGTGCTTGAATTGGGCTGGACTCGTGCTAGAAATCCAAGCCCTACCACGTGAACGCGTGCCCCACGCAGCTGCGTCGTCTTTCAAAAATGGCCATCCACACGATCGCGTCACCCACGCGATCGCGTCACCCAATTTTTGGCAATTAATGATGTTGAACAGAGAGTTGTGCAGGCGCGAGGCTACTCTCGCGCTAGAAGCATAACATATGTCACGCGACCGCGTGATCGACGCGATCGCATCGATTAACTCAAAGCGCAAGTCACGCGACCGTGTGCTCCACGCGTTCGCGTCGTCTGCGCCGCATAGCTTACCCAAATAAGCCAAGATATCTCATCTTTTCTTCCCCATATCTAATTTTTTCTTTCCCTTCTTATTTCTTTCTTCCTTCTTTTCTTTTTCTTTCTTTTTTTCTTTTAATTGGTGTTGGACATCTATTTGGGTCATTATTTTGCTTGTGGATTGTTAAGAAATTATTTGACAATTATATATATCATTTTTTAAAGGGTGCATGCATGTTTAATTTAATACTTTTCATACCTTATTTAATATGCATGCTTTATGTTTGTGAAAAAGTCCGTATGGCATCATGCACTTTTCTACATTATTCTATTCTACTATTCAATGCTTACTTTTCACAATTTTCTTTTACTATTTTATAAATTAAATATAATTGTCAATACAAACGTTATTGTTAGTTTCTCACGACTAACAATACATTAAAGCTTTTGATGCTTAACATATGCTACTCATACCCTTGCCGGCATGCTAATAAACATTTTGCATCCGTTACTCCCCATGCCTTGCTATATTTCCATTGATGAACTGATCACATGGAATCGCGACCATGTCTTTCATTCACTATTTTTTTACTTGGCATGATTATCACTTGTACCGCACTCTTCTTTGCTCTATCCCTTTGACTTCATGTCCCTTTCTCTTCTCCCTTTTTCAGGCTGGCCACTGGAAAGAGTAAAGAGAAAGACTCTACAACGAGCATCGGCTGAGGAACCACAACACCCGCCACCTGTACATCTCAGCATGCACCGAGGACGGTGCAATCTTTAAGTGTGGGGAGGTCGATACCGATCTCCACGGGTTAGTTAGTCCCTTCTCAACACCAATTTTTTTTTCATTGTTGCATTTGCATGTTTGATTGCATGTTTGTTTTTTGTGCATATTTTACCACTTGGTTAAAGTAATATTTTCTTTTTCAAGAAATTTTTATAGTATTTCACTAATTTGAATAAAACTTTTTGAAAAACTTGTTTGAAGAAATATTATTTTGGAACATAGTTTAGAGCTCGAACACACGAAACCAGTGAGATTTTGAGCCTATTTGATTGGTTACATTTTATCAACCAATATTTTATTTTTGGTGTGTGTTTCTCTCTCTAAAATTGTGATCTTTGTCTTGCTTAATTCTATATTTCCATTATTTGATGTATGCATGCACTTATATGATTGAGGGCTTGTTTCACTGAGCTTACATACCCTTATGGCCTTACCTTTTATTATCCTTTGCAAACCCATGTTGAGCCATTTTACCCCTTGTTCTTTACTTTAGCTCATCACTAACTCTAAGCGGAAAACAATGATGTCCCTAATTTGAATCCTTGATTAGCTTAGTCTAGTGAGAATGCTCATGAATTAAGTGTGCGGAAAAGTGGGTTTGGAAACGTTTGGTTTGGGAATTGAGTATGTTAGACTTTTTTATGAAAATATGAAAAATGTTAAGAACATGTTTATGCATTCAAAACCTTAATCATATGCATTGAAAAAAAAAGCAAGTAATAATAGGGGACAAAATGCCCCAAAATAAATAAGTGAAATCAATGCATATGAGCTGTACTCAAAACTTAGAATGCATAAATATGTAGTAAACACAGTTGATGGGAAGTTAGATTTTGTATTTTAATTAAATGGATTGTCTTGAGTTAGGTGGAAAGTTTATGTTAATTAAGGATTCAGATTTTAGTCCACTTGGCCAAATACAATCCTACCTTGACCCTAACCCCATTACAACCCTTAAAAGACCTCTTGATTTGTGTATTGGTGCATTAAATTTTCGTTGATTGTTAGATGAAGAGCAAGTTATAGAAAGCAAGATTAGTAGAGAATTGAGAGAATTGACCCTAGACACCTGAGAGTTAGAATGATATACACTACTAATAAGGGTTCAGTGCTTAATTCTATGTTCCCTGCTTTTATGAGCTATCTTCTTCTTGCAAGTTATTTATATTGTATTTTGTGATTTGAATTAGTGAATCTAGTTCATATTTATTCTTGAAAGATTTATTTACTTTTTCACCAAGTAGGTAGAATCATTTTAGCATGTAGTTGCATTCACATTCATAGGTTGCATTGCATGAGTCTTGCCTTTTCCTACTCACTTATTTGGTCTCCTTGAGTTTAGCATGAGGACATGCTAATGTTTAAGTGTGGGGAGGTTGATAAACCACTATTTTATGGTTCATAATGTGTTTAATTGTGTGGTTTTATCATGGTCTTTACCCACTTATTCATATAATTAGCATGCATTTATATTTCCTTCCTAAAATTATTACATGATTGAAAACATGCTTCTTTGGTCTTAATTTAGCTAATCTTAATCCTCTCTTATTACCATTCGATGCCTTGATCTGTGTGTTAAGTGTTTCAGGCTTTATAGGGCATGAATGAGTGACAGATTGGGAAGGAAGCTTGCAATAAAGGAAGGAACACAAGAAATTGAGGAGATGGCCAGCGAGAAGTGACGCGTACGTGTTAGCGACGTGACCGCACGGAAGAAAGGAATCCGCAGTGATGCGGTCGCATGGCTCACGCGACCGCGCGGATTGGAAAAGCGCAAGTGACGCGGAAGCGTGGACTACGCGAACGCGTGGCAAGGAAAAACACGAATGACGCATCCGCATGGATGACGCGACAGCGTGATGTGCGCGATCTGCAGAATTACAAAAGTCACTGGCAGAGATTCTGGGCCGCATTTCAACCCAGTTTTCGGCCCAGAAACACAGATTAAAGTCAGGAAACTTGCAGAGACTCATCATGCTTTGATAATTCACTTTTTAGGATTTAGATGTAGTTTTTAGAGAGAGATGTTCTCTCCTCTCTCTTAGGATTTAGGATAAGGATTTTTTTAGAAATTAGGAATATTTCATCTTCATCTCAGGTTCAATGTTCTTTTTATTTATTTTCACTTTTATTTTTATTTACTCTGATGCATTCATTTGTATCTGAATTGTGTTGCCCAATTGGCTTATGAACTTTCCATGTTAGGATTGATTTTCTTATTTAATATACATTACTGAGATGTTTTCAGATAAATGATTTTAATTTAGATTTTCTACCTTTTGGCTCTGGTTGATTAATTGGTAACTCTTGAGTTATCAAACTCATTGTTGATTGAAAATTGGAATTCTTCAAGAATTGATTTGAGATCCAATAACTCTAACTTTTCCCAAGGAAAGACTGGGACTTGAGGATTCAAATTAATTCATCCACTTAACTTACCTTCATAGTTAGAGGTTAACAAAGTGGGAGAAAAATCCAATTCTCATCACAATTGATAAGGATAACTAGGATAGGACTTCCAGTTCTTATACCTTGCCAAGAGATTTTATCATTGTTAATTTATTTTACTTGTCATTTAAATATACTTGTGCTCATTGCCCAAACTTCAAACCCCCAATTTACAAACTCATAACCAATAATAAGAACATACCTCCCTGCAATTCCTTGAGAAGATGACCCGAGGTTTAAATACTCGGTTATCAATTTTAAAAAGGGGTTTGTTACTTGTGACAACCAAAACGTTTGTACGAAGGGATTTATGTTGGTTCAGAATCTATACTTACAACGCAACTTTATAAAATTCTTTACTAGCAAAAATCCTAACGTCAAAATGGCGCCGTTGCCGGGGAATTGCAAACGTGTGCCTTATTATTGGTTATTGTAAATATTTTTCAAAAAAAATATTTTTCTTTTACTTGTTTCTTTGTTTTCTCTCTTCCCCCTTATTTCTGATAACTACTATGAATTCTCACCCCTCTCGCTTTGAGTTTGGTTCTAACTTTGTTGAAGGAAATAGAAACCACAGCAGGAATATGCATCAAGGTCAGACCAATCAAGGATGGATGGAGCCAAGAGGATCTAATCAACCCTTTAGGCAACAACACCCTCCAAGATATCATGGACAACGACCATTCTACAATGCATACCCAGCTGAAAGATATGGTGGACAACCTTGTAACTACCAACAAGCCCCACCCTGTGCTCAGAGACCATCCTCTCAACATAACTTTGAACCACCACACTCACAAGCCCCTTTCCACCATTCACCTCCATATGACCCCAATCCCTATTCACCACACCAACCACCATATGAACCATACCCAGAACCACCACCTCAATATACACCATCTCCATATCCTTATCAAGAGGAATCACTTCCGTGTTATGAACCTTCTCTCCCAACAAATGAACCCTCATATCCACCCCAAACCTCCATGGAGAAAGCATTTACCAATCTAAACTCTACTATACAAGCTCTCGCCACCCGAATCAGACCATCAAATACCTTCAACAATCAACCCTCAAGCTCTAGTGCACTTCCTTTTCAACCACATAATGATCCGCCCATCCCATCACCACCATCCATGGAAGACCACCCACATCCATCAATCCAAGAGCAAGATGATCCCAATGATGCCAATGATATGGAACAAGAGAGAGAGGATCATCTTCGCGAATCCATACTTCATAAGGAGATAGAGGAGGCACTAAAGGTGAAGGTAGGAGAGACCCTTGAAGATGAAGGAGTAATTGAAGGGAGTTGTCATGGAAAGGTAATCATCAAGGAGGAGCAAGAGTCAAGGGATCATTTCAAGGAAACAGTAGATCAATTTTATGCAACACTTCATCAATTGGAGCAAGCAATAAGTCAATTACCTTCCGGACGTTCAGACACTCAAAGAACTCCCATGGCTTCATGTGAAGAATCTAATGAAGAACGTAGCATGAAGGAGACACTAGAGACTCCAGTGGACAATAAAGAGCATGACTTTGTACTGGAATAAGTGGAGAAAGCCATAATAGTTGCAGAGGAAGAAGTGGTTGAAGATTTAGGAGATGCAGAACCTCCACGGGAACCTCAAGTCACAGAACCCTCTTCTAAGGAGTTTGAATTTGTTGTTGAGGAGGGTGTACAACCCCCAAGGCATGTTATGGTTGAAGACTTGGAAGAGGTTGATCAAGAGATGGAGATTCAAGAAGAAAAAGCACAACCTCCCATTCCCTTGGTGTGCAATAAAGAAGAGATTAAATTGGAAGAAAGCTACCAAAAGGAAGAGGTTGAAATTGAAGAAGCTTGCAAAGAGATGGAAGATGTCAAAGAAGAGCACAAGGGAGTGGAGCTTGCACGTTCATTAAAAACACCTCCCCCTAAGTTTCCATCATCCTTGACAACGTTCAAGTGGGTAAAATTCATATCCTTTAGCTTTCTAATTCCACTTGAATACGGGCTACTGGAGACGGATGGTCAACTTAGAGCTCTTTGTGGCATTAAGAGTAAGAAGAAGATGGTCAGTGGTAAGATCTGTCCTGCAAGTTTCATTATGGTTGGAAGCCCAAAATTTAAACGCAAAGGTTGGTATAGAGCTCAATTGAATGGGTCTAGGAAGCTGTTTAGTCGCTGCAGTGAGAATTCAGATCACCTTTCACCCGGCTGGAAAAATGCAGATCGAGACAAAAACGGGTGTAAAAGTAAGGTTTGGGATCCTGGAATCTGCCCTGACTTTTGCCATCCCAGGAGCCTAAGAATCTGTTTGAAACTTCTTAAAGGTTTTACATGCTTAGTTTGGGACCCCGGAGGCTACTGGAAGTACAAACACTGGTGGGGATTCCTGGATCAGTACAAGCATAAACCACCATAACAGGGAGCTAACCAAATGTCCAACTTAAGGACTTTAACTAAAAGTGCTAGGTGGGAGACAACCCACCATGGTATGATCGTTCTTTTTCAATTTTATTTTGTGTTGTATTTTTTTTCTATTTTATTTTATTTTCATTGAACCTGGAAGTTTTCATAGCATCTACATTAACATTGCATACTGCATACTGCATAATTGCACAAAAAAGAAAGGGAAATCACGCACGCGACGCGGCAGCGTCGCTGACGCGTCCGCGTCACTAGTGCGTTGGGAAGAAAAGAATTAAAAAGAGAGTCACGCGAGAGCGTGGCTGGAGGCGCGCCTTTAGCGTAATTTTGACCCCACGCAACCGCGTCGCTCACGCGACCGCGTCATGTGAAACTTTGGCCTCCCACGTGACCGCGTCAACCACGCGGCCGCGTGACATAAAAAATCGACGTCAAAATGGTGCATGGCCGAAAGTTGTGCTTGAATTGGGCTGGACTCGTGCTAGAAACCCAAGCCCTACCACGCGAACGCGTGTCCCACGCAGCTGCGTCGTCTTTCAAAAATGGCCATCCATGTGATTGCGTCACCCAAGCGACCGCGTCACTCTATTTTTGGCAATTAATGATTTTGAACAGAGAGTTGTGCAGGCGCGAGGCTGCACTCGTGCTAGAAGCATAACATATGTCACACGACCGCGTGATCGACGCGATCGCGTCGATTAACTCAAAGCGCAAGTCACGCGACCGCGTGCTCCACGCGTTCGCGTCGCCTGCGCCACACAGCTACCCAAATAAGCCAAGATATCTCATTTTTTCTTCCCCATATCTAATCTTTTCTTTCCCTTCTTATTTCTTTCTTCCTTCTTTTCTTTTTCTTTCTTTTTTTCTTTTAATTGGTGTTGGAAATCTATTTGGGTCATTATTTTGCTTGTGGATTGTTAAGAAATTATTTGACATATATATATATATATATATATATATATCATTTTTTAAAGGGTGCTTGCATGTTCAATTTAATACTTTTCATACCTTATTTAATATGCATGCTTTATGTTTGTGAAAAAGTTCGTATGGCATCATGCACTTTTCTACATTATTCTATTCTACTATTCAATGCTTGCTTTTCACAAATTTTCTTTACTATTTTATTAATTAAATATAATTCTCAATACAAACGTTATTGTTAGTTTCTCACGACTAACAATACATTAAAGCTTTTTATGCTTGATCTATGCTACTCATGCCCTTGCCGGCATGCTAATAAACATCTTGCATCCATTACTCCCCATGCCTTGCTATATTTCCATTGATGAACTGATCACATGGAATCGCGACCATGTCTTTCATTCACTATTTTTTTACTTGGCATGATTATCACTCGTACCGCCCTCTTCTTTGCTCTATCCCTTTGACTTCATGTCCCTTTCTCTTCTCCCTTTTTCAGGCTGGCCACCGGGAAGAGTAAAGAGAAAGACTCTACAATGAGCATCGGCTAAGGAACCACAACACCCGCCCACCTGTACATCTCAGCATGCACCAAGGACGGTGCAATCTTTAAGTATGGGGAGGTCGATACCGATCTCCACGGGTTAGTTAGTCCATTCTCAACACCAATTTTTGTTTTTCATTGTTGCATTTGCATGTTTGATTGCATGTTTGTTTTTTGTGCATATTTTACCACTTGGTTAAAGTAATATTTTCTTTTTCAAGAAATTTTAATAGTATTTCACTAATTTGAATAAAACTTTTTGAAAAACTTGTTTGAAGAAATATTATTTTGTAACATAGTTTAGAGCTCGAACACACAAAACCAGTGAGATATTGAGCCTATTTGATTGGTTGCATTTTATCAACCAATATTTTATTTTTAGTGTGTGTTTCTCTCTCTAAAATTGTGATCTTTGTCTTGCTTAATTCTATATTTCCATTATTTGATGTATGCATGCACTTATATGATTGAGGCCTTGTTTCACTGAGCTTACATACCCTTATGGCCTTACCTTTTATTATCCTTTGCAAACCCATGTTGAGCCTATTTTACCCCTTGTTCTTTACTTTAGCTCATCACTAACTCTAAGCGGAAAACAATGATATCCCTAATTTGAATCCTTGATTAGCTTAGACTAGTGAGAATGCTCATGAATTAAGTGTGGGAAAAGTGGGTTTGGAAATGTTTGGTTTGGGAATTGAGTATGTTAGACTTTTTTGTGAAAATATGAAAAATGTTAAGAACATGTTTATGCATTCAAAACCTTAATCATATGCATTGAAAAAAAAGCAAGTAATAAAAGGGGACAAAATGCCCCAAAATAAATAAGTGAAATCAATGCATATGAGCTGTACTCAAAACTTAGAACGCATGAATATGTAGTAAACACAGTTGATGGGAAGTTAGATTTTGTATTTTAATTAAATGGATTATCTTGAGTTAGGTGGAAAGTTTATGTTAATTAAGGATTCAGATTTTAGTCCACTTGGTCAAATACAATCCTACCTTGACCCTAACCCCATTACAACCCTTAAAAGACCTCTTGATTTGTGTATTGATGCATTAAATTTTTGTTGATTGTTAGATGAAGAGCAAGCTATAGAAAGCAAGATTAGTAGAGAATTGAGAGAATTGACCCTAGACACTTGAGAGTTAGAATGATATACACTACTAATAAGGGTTCAGTGCTTAATTCTATGTTCCCTGCTTTTATGAGCTATCTTCTTCTTGCAAGTTATTTATATTGTATTTTGTGATTTGAATTAGTGTAATCCAGTTCATATTTATTCTTGAAAGATTTATTTACTTTTTCTCCAAGTAGGTAGAATCATTTTAGCATGTAGTTGCATTCATATTCATAGGTTGCATTGCATGAGTCTTGCCTTTCCCTATTCATTTATTTGGTCTCCTTGAGTTTAGCATGAGGACATGCTAATGTTTAAGTGTGGGGAGGTTGATAAACCACTATTTTATGGTTCACAATGTGTTTAATTGTGTGGTTTTATCATGGTCTTTACCCACTTATTCATATAATTAGCATGCATTTATATTTCCTTCATAAAATTATTACATGATTGAAAACATGCTTCTTTGGTCTTAATTTAGCTAATCTTAATCCTCTCTTATTATCATTCGATGCCTTGATCTGTGTGTTAAATGTTTCAGGCTTTATAGGGCATGAATGAGTGAGAGATTGGGAAGGAAGCTTGCAAAAATAGAAGGAACACAAGAAATCGAGGAGATGACCTGCGAGAAGTGACGCGTACGCGTCAGGGACGCGACCGCGCGGAAGAAAGGAATCCGCAGTGACGCGGTTGCATGGCTCACGCGACCGCGCGGATTGGAAAAGCACAAGTGACGCGAAAGCATGGATGACGCGAACGCGTGGCAGGGAAAAACGCGAATGACGCGTCCACATGGATGACGCGATCACGTGACGTGCGCAATCTGCAGAATTACAAAAGTCGCTGGCAGAGATTCTGGGTCGCATTTCAACCCAGTTTTCGGCCCAGAAACACAGATTAAAGTCAGAAAACTTGCAGAGACTCATCATGCTTTGATAATTCACTTTTTAGGATTTAGATGTAGTTTTTAGAGAGAGAGGCTCTCTCCTCTCTCTTAGGATTTAGGATTAGGATTTTTTAGAAATTAGGAATATTTCATCTTCATCTAAGGTTCAATGTTCTTTTTATTTATTTTCTCTTTTATTTTTATTTACTCTGATGCTTTCATTTGTATTTGAATTGTGTTGCCCAATTGGCTTATGAACTTTCCATGTTAGGATTTATTTTCTTATTTAATATACATTACTGAGATGTTTTCAGATAAATGATTTTAATTTAGATTTTCTACCTTTTGGCTCTGGTTGATTAATTGGTAACTCTTGAGTTATCAAACTCATTGTTGATTGAAAATTGGAATTCTTCAAGAATTGATTCGAGATCCAATAACTCTAACTTTTCCCAAGGAAAGACTGGGACTTGAGGATTCAAATTAATTCATCCACTTAACTTACCTTCATAGTTAGAGGTTAACAAAGTGGGAGAAAAATCCAATTCTCATCACAATTGATAAGGATAACTAGGATAGGACTTCCAGTTCTTATACCATGCCAACAAATTTTATCATTGTTAATTTATTTTACTTGTCATTTAAATATACTTGTGCCCATTGCCCAAACTTCAAAACCCCCAATTTACAAACTCATAACCAATAATAAGAACATACCTCCCTGTAATTCCTTGAGAAGACGACCCGAGGTTTAAATACTCGGTTATCAATTTTAAAAAGGGGTTTGTTACTTGTGACAACCAAAACATTTGTATGAAAGGATTTCTGTTGGTTCAGAATCTATACTTACAACGCGACTTTATAAAATTCTTTACTAGCAAAAATCCTAACGTCAACCACCGACAGTTGGACAGCACCCTCATCTGCAATATCATCTTGCCGTTGATATAATCTAACCCATTCATCAGCATCCCCGTCCTACAGGGTGTAGTTTGGCAAAGCTATCAATTCAGACCGTCATATAGAAATGTCTAGATGGCAAAGCAAAAGGTAATTGCGCAAATATACAGGGACTAGGAGGAGTCATACAACAAGGTACCGAAGCTGCTACATGCACTGTAGAGTTGTTGTCCCAGAATAATATGTGAGTTCAAAGTCTTACCTTACTATGATGGGCAACTTATAGTCCACAACTGTAGCATGTTAGACAAAGTATTCTAGGCCTTCTCGTTTTGCATTGAGGTTTTCACGCATTGCAAACCGTTTGTTTATGTCGATGAAAATCTCTGGTATATCCAAGACATTAATAGCAGAGTGCAGCCAGCTATGTTTATCGTGCCTCGATATGTTACAGAGCACAGAAAATTGTAGGTCCATGCAAGCACCGCCGAACTGCAAGACAAACCACGGCACGTCTAAAAGTCGGCAAGTAGTGGCAGCCACCGGAGATGGACCAAATTGTTCGACTTGTCAGTCACCAGGTAACCCAATCAGTAACATGATGTAACACTTCGCATACTCTCAGAGGGTGTCTGGATCAGCGGTATTGGACATATGTCAGACCCACTCTTGACGCCATGTCAGCTTCAAGGAAAAAGACTCCTTCCTCTACTTTCTCTACTATTAAACCACTGGAGTCCTGCTACCAAGTAGTCACTCCACCAACTCCCAAGTTTCGGTGCCATACCATTTGTAGAAATTACGAAAGCACCCCCACTGGCTCTCCATATGCGCGTAGCCCGAGGTGGTATGCAACGTCCTGTAGGGTGATAGTCCACTCACCCAATGGCAGGTGGAACGTGTGGGTCTCCAGACGCTAGCGCTCCACGAATGCCATGATCAAGGAGTTGTCAAAGACAAAGTCTTTGAGAGGCACCGTGTTATCGAAGCCAACCTACCTCAAATAGGGGACGATGGCGTCCGGTGGTGCAAGTGTGTGACTCACTCATCGAGGAAGAAGTAGACGAGGCCTCTGATAAAAAATAAATGATCAAAATTAAAAAAATAACGTCCCAATAAGCATTAACATAACATACTGATTTAACTATTAATACATTTATTTAACAAAAATTTATAAATATGTACTAACTAAATTTATTTAAATAAAACTTTTTACATTAATAATTACCAAGTTAATTAATAAACATCTTCTCAATACGTTAATTAAAATAATTACTAAAGTAGTTGATAATCTAATTAACAAACTTTTACTCAATAATTTAATTTAGATAGAAATAAAATTGCATAATTGTTTACTTAACAAATTAACTTCATTAACGGCTAACTTAATGTTACATGTAAATACTCATAGTAAATTAAGTTAAAAAATAACTTTTATTTGGATAGTTAATAACTAAATTAACAAATTAATAAATAAATAATTAATAAATTAACTTCAAAAAATATCTATCACAACATTTAATATCTAAATTAATAATTATGTGCTTAATAACTTAATTAAAAAAAATCAGAACCACATACGTAACAAATGGAGTTTCAGTAATACCTAAAATCGTACCCTATCAGTGAACTGTTGCTAATGATACATTCAGCCACCTAAACCATAAATTATATACTAATTCTTTGTAAGCATCCTAACCATGGCTATACATATGCGATAACATAAACGTGAAGATAACAAAATTAACCGCGAAGTCGGCTACCCCGACGACATGCCATGACGCGTTCAGTCGATTGATGTCCGGATCACGTGCATCTGTGCGCGCCATCTTAGAGTTACTTAATAGAATAGAAGTGAGAAAAAAGTGGTCGAAAGGTTGAAATGGGGCCGAAAACATTGCTGTGAATGATATGTATATATAGGTCGCACCCACTCTTATCTCGTTTACACTGTAAACGAGATATACACGTGTCATTTGATCTGTCTTATCTTGTTTACACTGTAAATGAGATAAGAGATGCGATGTATTTTCATAATTATTTTACAAATTATTTATTTCAATAAATAAAATTTTTTATTTATTTAAAAAAATTGTATACTATATACGTCTTAATTTCTAAACCCCTTGCGAACCCACCGTGAACCCCTGCACTGGATGGGCAACCAACATTCTCGAGATGATCGCAAATGGCTTTTTATTTTGGAATTTTGGATTTGAAGTTTTACACAGAAATAACAATGTCACACAATTATGTAACTTTTAGAATTTACTACCTCATCCTTTATCACATAAATTTATTGCTTGCATCTTTAGAATTACTTTTATTCAAAGAAGCTTCTTAAATAAAGAAAGTATATTTTTGGCGCTTTATAGACCAAGATTCTTTATAAATTACGGCTATTGAAACTTTGAATTGATGGCTAGGATTTAATACATTTTAAAATTATATAATAATATTTATATTTAAATATTTCAAAAATAGTTGCATTGTGAAATTTCATTTTTGTCTTCCTCTCTTTCCTTTTTCTTTCTTCTCTTCCATACAACCACTACCACCACCATTAAATACCTTCCTTATTCATCAGCATTCTTCACTATATCACTGTTGCCAATCACAACAACTCATTATATATGATGAATGCTTGATGAACCATGCTGTCGCTATTAACGGCCAAGCTCTCGACGGTTGCTGGGAGATCATGCCAATGCCCATCACTAATGCCAGCGACCATGCACCCATCAAGCATCGCTTGTTGCTACCACCACAACTTCCACCGATGGGCCAGAGGACCCGCTCATCTCCTCTGCCTTCGAGTTTCATTCTCAAAATTGACTACCCTCCTCCACGCCAAACCAGAGCCATAACTAGGCGTCTCTGGTGGCGGTCTCTCATGCTTGCTATCACCACCCTCAGCAGCATCTCACATGCTTATTGACCTCTCCGACGTTGGCACTGCAACACTGCCAGATGATGCACCACTATTCCCACATTTATCCAATGAAATAGCATGGTTTCATGATTTCTTCCTAAATTGTGCTTTAAGCGTGAAAACATGCCTTTTAGGCCTTAAATTGTTAATTTTGATTCACCTTTGATTCCACTAGATGTCTTGATGTGTTTGTTAAGTGAATTCAGCTTGGAAAGGCCAAGAATGTATCAAAGAAATGAAGAGAAAAGTATGCAAAGTAGAGAAAATTATGAAAAACAAGGATTTGGGATGCTAAGATCGATGCGCACGTGCAGCAGACGCGCACACGTGGAATTGGAGTCGCATGGCGACGCGTACGCGTACATGACGCGCACGCGTAGATGGAAAGTTGCCAAGGGATGCATACACGTGACCCACGCATACGCGTCGATGTTCGCACGTGACCTCATTGAAGTGAATCCGCTGGGAGCGAATTCTGGGCTTTCCAGGCCCAAATCTAACTCACTTCTAATGCTATTAAACCCAAGGATTAAAAGGGGATCAAGACACTTTGCCAATTAGCACATAGCTTAGTTTAGTTTGAGTTTAGAGTTAGTTTCTAAAGAGAGAAGCTCTCCCTTCTCTCTAAAATTAGGATTAGGATTAGGTTTAATTCATCTCTTAGATCTAGGTTTAATTCATGCTTTGATTTACTTTTCCTCTTCAATTCCTTGTTCTTTCACCTTTCTTTTCTCTAGTTTAGCATTTAATTCTTGTAATTCTATACTTTGTTGTTGATACACTTTTGTTCCTCTTATTTTCTTTTAATACAATTTGAGGTAATTCATGTTAATTGTGCCTTCTTTTATTGTCCTTGTTAATTCCTTGCAATTAGTAGTTATTAGATTTTATATCTCTTGTCATTTTACTATGCTTTCCTTTTATGCCTTCCAAGTGTTTGTCAAAATTCTTGGAAGGAAGTTAGAGTAGAATTTTCTCCTCTTAGCTTAGACTGAGTAATTGGTGACACTTGAGTTGTCAAAATATTTTGTTGATTAATAATTAGAAGTTGCTAATTGATTTGAATTCCACTAAAGCTAGTCTTTCCTTAGAAGTTGACTAGGACTTGAGGAATCAATTTGATTTATCCACTTGACTTTTCTTCA
This sequence comes from Arachis stenosperma, assembly GCF_014773155.1. NCBI lineage: Eukaryota > Viridiplantae > Streptophyta > Magnoliopsida > Fabales > Fabaceae > Arachis > Arachis stenosperma. The sequence goes on along the minus strand of NC_080380.1, from coordinate 98,446,719 downwards.
TAGTTAGAGGTTGACTAAGTAGGAGCAATGGATAATTCTTGTCACAATTGATGATGATAATGAGGATAGGATTTCTAGTTCTCATGCCTTGCCAAGATCTCTTCTAGTTGTTAGTTTATTTCCTTTGCCATTTACATTTCTTGTTTTCTTATTCAAAAACCCCAATATACACCTCATAACCAATAACAAGAACACTTCCCTGTAATTCCTTTGAGAGACGACCCGAGGTTTGAATACTTCGGTTATTATTTTTAGGGGTTTGTTACTTGTGACAACCAAATTTTTGCATGAAAGAATTATTTGTTGGTTTAGAAACTATACTTGCAACGAGATTTCATTTGTCAAATTCTATACCATCGAAAATCCACTCATCAGCGGAGAGCATCGCGACACTAATTTCTGCCGTCGCAGCTTAAGATTCTCCAAGAAAGAAGATGCAGAAGAGAGATGATGATTTGATAGTTTTGTAGTGAGGTTGGTGTTGATCATGGTGTTCTCAAAATTTGAATGCATAACAATAAGAGAGTAATGGTAGTGATGGTGCTGCCATTAATGGTATTCTTGGTGTAGTGGTTGTAGAAGTATTATCATAGAAGAAAGGATAGAAAAAAGGTATAAAAAAGAGTTTTTATATAAGATTATTTTATATGTTTTATATAGAATTATAGATCATTAAGATCTGAAATTCTATCTGGTGCATCTAAGACATTTTCTTTATTCAATGAATCTTTGGGATATCATTTTAGGGGTGAACTCTAAAATAAAAGAATACCCTTGCGTAAACTAGGTATTATACTTGATGAGTTCTGTGGTGGCTTTGTATTCGGTGACTAAGGGTGATTAAGGGTGACTTCTGGTTGACCATTCAGTAGGCTTTAGACATCTGGATTCTTGGATTAAGTTGCTGAAGAGTTAGTCAAAATGAGTTGTGCATTAAGCACGGTAATTATTTTTTGTTTACCGTTGGAGTATTTAGGAGATTTCAAGATCAATAATTGTGGATATGAAATGGACCGTAGTACTTGGACACCAAAAATATATAGAATTTTTGTATACAACCAAAAAATCAAAATAGATAGATCATTGGCCCCATTGCTAATCGAATTTAAAAAAAAAACACCAAAGTGAATAGGAAGATAGTGTAGAGAGGATAAAATTTGGTTCAATTAGAATATGCCCCAAAAAAATAAAAGGCTCGATGATGATGATTATTATTATTATTATTATTATTATTATTATTATTATTATTATTATTATTAAAACTTAACAATTAAAATGTGTCACATGATTATCCTTTTGTTAAAAATTAGATGACATATTTTTCTTTTGAACATAATAAACTCCGTTGTTCCGTCATCTCATTTACCTAACGATTTAGTATAGATTTATTTGCTTGAAATAACTTTTTTGTTTAAAAAAATTTTTGCCTATTTTTTTTATCAAATGACATGAATTTAATTTAAATAATGTATATTAATTTCGTATCCTCCTAATAATTTGCAAAAAATAAAATCATTTACACTGTAGATAATCAAAATGATGTCTGAAGTTTTCAATACAAGAATTAAAATTGTAAAGTATAATTATGTATTGTCCTATTTTTTGTATATTTTGAAAATTGAAAAACCAAAAGAACAATTAAAATTATGAACAAAATAAAAATAATTAAACTTTTATCATTTTCGAGAAGATAAAATAGTAGAAATAGATAAAGGAACAAGATTTATTAATTTAATGAATAACTTGTTCTTTTTATTTTGGGATTTGGGATAAGGTACACAAAAGCAGATCCAACCCCAAGAATTCTACCCATTCCAACGACCCATACTCCCGACTTGGTTCTCACCCACCCCAATGCAGACCCTCTTCCTCCATTAGCAACATATGAGAGCTCAATAAACGTGGAAGAAGATGATGTCCTCTGTGGACTCGCTACACGCTGCTGTGGAAGCTTCTTTCGGTCACATTTCGTTTATGCCTGTGTGCTATCATTGTCAAACCGAATCAATGATCGAATTGATCAGATTATTGGGTCACTGATAAGCCACTATTTTATGATATATTTTGGACTACATTGAGTGGGTTTTATCAACTATTTTCATACTTATTCATGTAAATTACATGTTTTACATTTCCTTCCTAGTTTTGTGCTATGATTGAAAACATGCTTCCTAAGTTTTAAAATTGTTAATTTTTAATTATTAGGCGTAAAACTCTGTGTAGTAGGGTGTTACATTATGGTATCAGAGCAGTTCGTTCCTATAGAGCTTGAGGACGGACTGATTATGCTTCCGTGCATTCTCTGTGTGTGTGTTTATGTGCTATTAGGATATCAAACTGATATATGTGGCATAAACGTTCATGAGCATGCATTTGGGACTTAAAGTACTGGACTTGCGATATTGAGACTGATCAACTTGATATCACTTGATTGGTGTGTATAGGGACCAGACGTTGACTTGCGGACGCGGATGCGGGCGAGGTAGAGGGAGAATAGGAAATGCTATGCCTGAAGTGACAGGGATTAATCCTAACCCTGTAGACTTCATAGCCGCCTTAGGGAATATGGCCACGGCGATGCAAGCAACAGCTGGAGCCCTAAGAAACCAAATAACTAATGGGAATAATGGCAACAACAGCGATGATGGTCCTATGACGCTTTCCTCCTTCCTGAAGGTTCATCCTCCAACCTTTAGAGCAACCTCGAACCCTACCGATGTGGATAACTGGATTCATGCCATTGAGCGAGCACTACAGGCTCAGCAGGTTCCTGAAGAACAGTGGGTTGAATATGGAACCTACCAGCTGATTCCAGGGCATCTTAGGCTAGTTTTACCAGCCTTTTTCTTTATTTTTGATAGGTTTTATGCACTTTCTTGAGTTATAAGTAAGCCATTTGGGTAGAAATACATGTATACCTATATTCATTCAACTATTTACAATTAGAGCCAAACTCATAGCCAAAGTGAGAATTCATTATGGAAAAACAAAATAAAACTAACAAAATCTAGTAAACAAGCAAAAGATAAACTATTTACAATATTCACATATGTACAATAACCAATAACATAACACCATTGCAAATCCCCGGCAACGGCGCCATTTTGATGAATGGATTTTTGACGGTTTAGAATTTCACAAATGAAATCTCGTTGAAGTATAGTCTCTAAACCAACAATAATCCTTTCATGCAAAAATTTGTTTGTCACAAGTACAAACCCCTAAAATCTATAAACCGAAGTATTTAATCCTCGGGTCGTCTCTCAAAGGACTTGCAGGGTAGTGTTCTTGTTATTGGTTATGGATTTATTTATTTTGGGGTTTTAGATGAGAAAAATGAATAGTAAATGGTAATGAAATTGTATTAACAAAATGGTCTTGGCAAGGTTTGGTTGTCAAGGGTCTTCATCATTATCACTAGCCACAAGCATGGTAGTTGCGAGGATTAATCTCACTAAGTCATCCTTTAATCAAGTAGCAAAGGAAAGTCAAATGAGTAATATCAATCCAAGTCCATAAGTCCTAGCTTCCCACTAATTAGATTAATGAAGGCTAGAGTTAATGGCTATCAGCTATCAATCAATTGGACACTAGTGACTCAAGAAATCCTAAGTCACCTTCTCAAGCCAAGAACATAGAATTCTACTCTAACATCCTCTCAAGCATTTCATCAAACACTTGGAGGGTAATGAAAGAAAGCATTTTTTATTTGTAAGAATAAGAGGAATCAACAACCAACAATTACAAAGAATTAACAAAACAACAATCAACAACATCACAATCACATGAATTATCTCAAATTGCATTATTAAAAGAAAACAAAAGAACAAAAATATCTCAATTACAAAACCTAGAAACAAAATAAGAGAAATTACAACAAGAGGATAGGGATAGAAAGAAGAACCAAAGTGTAGCAATCATCAATTGAAGGTAGAAGTAGAAGAAGACTTGAATTAAACCTAGAACTATGAGATCCTAATCTAACCCTAATTCCCAATCCTAATTCTAGAGAGAAGCGAGAGCTTCTCTCTCTAAAAACTAGTTCTAACTACTTCTAAAACTAAACTATGACTAATGATCCAAAGTATGTTGATTCCTCTTCAATCCTTGGCTTAAATAACATCAGAAATGAGTTGGATTGGGCCCACAAGGCTTCTAAAATCGTTGGCCACGTGTTGCATTAAGTGGGTCATGTGCCACCATCGACGCATCCGCGTACTGTGCGCGTGCACACCCCTATGTGCGATGAAACTATGGCAAATCTTATATCGTTTCGAAGCCCCGGATGTTAGCTTTCCAACCCAACTGGAACCGCATCATTTGGACCTCTGTAGCTCAAGTTATGGTCAATTAAATGCAAAGAGGTCAGGCTTGACAGCTTTTTGGTTCCATCATTTCTTCATGAGTTCTCCAATTTTACATGCTTTTTCTTCATTCCCTTAATCCAATCTTTGCCTCCTAAATCTGAAATCACTTAACAAACATATCAAGGCATCTAATGGAATCAAGGTAAATTACATTTAGCTATTTTAAGACCTAAAAAGCATGTTTTCACTCTTAAGCACAATTAAAGGAGAATATACAAAACCATGCTATTTCATTGAATAAATGTGGGTAAAAGGTGATAAAATCCCTTAAATGAAGCATAAGATAAACCCTACAAATGGGGTTTATCAACCTCCCCACACTTAAACTAAGCATGTCCTCATGCTTAAACCAAGAGAGAAACAAAGGGTATCAACATTTATTCCATGTAAATAAACTATATGCAACCTAAACTATATGCAACTAAATGCAAAATGGTTTTACTTACTTGGTTAAAAATAAATCAATCCTCCAAGTGCATGTATAAATATGGTAGGGCTAAGGTCATATGACGATTCATGAATCCTACCAATTCAAGTGTGGAAATGAAGTTCAAATAGACTTGCGAGAAGAACGCTCATGAAAGCCGGGAATCAAGGAATTGAGCATCGAACCCTCACCGGGAGTGTTTGCACTCTAGTCGCTCGGTGTTTGGGGTTGATTCTCTCAATTCTCCCCTAATAATGCTTTCCAAGATTTGTTTTTCTTCTAACAATCAACAATTATTCAATGCATGCTACATGTATCATGAGGTCTTTTCTTTAGGTTGTAATGGGGCTAGGGTCAAGGTAGGATCATATATGGCTAGTGGACTTAGGATTTGAATCTTTGATTAACTTAAACTTTCCCACCTAACCTATATAATGACCTATACAATTAAGTACTAATCTAACTACCCATTCCTCACTTTTTCACATACTCATGCATTTTCTTTTCATTTCACAACACTTATGCATTGATTCTTATTGAGCTTTACTTTGGGGCATTTTGTCCCCTTTATTGCTTTTCTTTTTCTTTCTTTTTCTATATACATTTTCTTTTCTTTTCTTTTTCTTTTTTTTTCTTTTTAACTTTTATTTCTTTTTCTTTCAAACTATATACAAGAACATCAATGCATAAGGTCTATACATTTAATCAATACATGAGTATGTACCCAATTCCCCAATATAAAAATATAAAACACAAACACCCTTTTATCCCAACCAATGTCCCAAATTTTTCCCACTCTTGGATGACACTCACACTCGCTAGCCTAAGCCAATCAAAGATCCAAATAAAGGACATTCATTGTTTTTCGCTTTAAGGCTTGTAATGTGCTAAAATAAGAACAAGTGGGTTAAACGTAGGCTTAAATTTGGCTAACAAAGGAAGATAAAAGGTAAGGCCATTTGGGTAAGTGAGCTAATGAAATAATGGCCCCAATCATATAAATACATGAATACACAAAATAATGGACATAAAGAATCAACCAAATCAAAGATTACATTCATAGAAAGAGAATAATGCACACAAAAAGGACGATAAGTGGTTATAAGATGTAACCACGCAATTAGGCTCAAAACTCACATGCTTGTGTGTTCTTAGCTCAAAAACCATGTTCCAAAATACATTCTTTCAAGCAAGTTCCACAAATTTTCTTTTTCAAATTGGTAGGGTGCCCTAAAACAATTTCTTGGAAAGGAAATCATCACCCTAACCAAGTAGTCCTAATAAGAAAGAAGTGGTAAAAATATGTACAAATTCTAACCATGCATGTTGTGTTTAGTAGTAGATGAATAATATCAAAAAATTGCATTTTTGTGAATTGTATGATGGCTGAGTGAATAAGAGCTGTGAACACTAAGGGGAGCACCCAGCAATTTTTTTCTGAAAAAAAAAAAATTAAGTTGCCGACTATTAGAACGTGGAAGTTCGCGCGGACGCGCACTTGCCGCGTCCGCGCCGATTTGCTGCTGCGAATGATTGAGCCAAACCCCAGAGAGTTGAGCCGGCTCTGGGCCAACCTTAGGCCCCTGGCCCAACTCGATCTGCGCGGACGCGCACCTGCCGCGTGCGCGCATGTATGTCAATAATGGACAAGACGCGAGCGCACGCATCGCGCTAGCGCGCCATTTCACAATTCGTCAATGCACGCGGACGCGCACTTGCCGTGCGCGCGTCCTTACGTGCTGCCACCAATCTAGGCTTTTAACCCGAGAGTTGGGCGTGCCTCAAGCCCACTTTAAGCTTCAGGCCCAATCTCATGTACGCGTGCGCGCACTGTACGCGCACGCGCCTTTACCTAATCTGCCATACCACGCTAGAGCGCACTTCACGCTCGCGCATGATTCTCCATTCTCCTCAATGCGCGCGGACGCGTACATGCCGTGTGCGCGCCGGTCTGGTAGCGTGACTTGCAGGCCATTCTCCAGAGAGTTAGGCCTGAGTTGGGCCAACTCTAAGCCTCTAGCCCAACTCCATGCACGCGTGCGCGCACTATACGCGCACGCGTCCTTTCCTGGTTTGACTCATCCACGCTTAAGCGCGTTGTACGTGCACGCGTAGGTCCTTAGATTCCTCAATGCACGCGGACGCGCAAGGTGCGCGCCCGCGTCGATTCAAAAAAAGGGGTAACCCTATGACGCGAAGAGCGTTGCGCCGCAGCGCACTCACTTCTCCCTCTCACCATTGTCGTCTTCTTCCTCTCACCCCATAACCACCACCACTGCTTCACCGCAGCTTCGCCACCGCGGCCGCCGCACAACCTACCTCCTACCATCACTCCTCTTCCCCTCTCATCACCAACCGTCCTCTCTCTCTCTCCCCTCTCACTCGTCTCACCGCCTCTGCTCCGCCGCGGTTCCACCATCACCGCCGGCGACTCTCTTCCTCCACCCACTCGCCATTCTCTCTTTCATCCACTCTCTTTCTCCGTTTCTCTGCCCCTCTCTCTCACAGCTGTCCGCAGCCCCCACCGCCGGCCACTCCCCGCCACCGTTTACGGCGGCGCGATTTCTGATTCTGTTGCCCTACTCCCCAGTTTCCTTTCCATTCTTAGTTCTTCTCTGCTCTCAGGTTCCTGCTCCATTTCTGTTATCTTTTTCTGTCTTCCTTTTTATTATTCGTTTATGGTTAATCACTGTAATTGCATGTTAGTTAGTTAGACTTAGAACTTTGTATGTTAGGTTAGATAGAAATAATTGCGGTTAGGTAGCTAGGGCTGGATAGAGGATTCTAGGCCTGATAAGTGCTCCGTTCGTGCATATTCTGCTGTCTGCTTATCTGGATGTTGTATGCTAATTTTGGATTGTTTTTGTGCATTTCTTGTTGCCTGAATACTATACCACTGCTGCTATACCTAATTGATGTTGTTTTCTATGCTAGTTGTGCTATTTTGCTATCCGGGAACGTCCAATTTTAAGCCGGAATGCTGCCCGATTTTCAAGGAAATTAGTTTCATTTTGATCTTTATTTCAGTTTTGGGCAAATTTCCATCTCCTTTTGACTTCCCGGATTTGCACAATCATTGTGAACATGAACCGCAGCTTCTCGTTCAATTGAGCCCATATATCATCATATCACTAACCCACTTTTCTAACTTACTAATTTCTTTAACCATTTCACTTCCACTCACCTTTAACCATCTTTAACAATTCTTTCAATTATATGATGATATTATTGCCTTTTGAATATGAGTTGCTGACTTTAATGAAGCTTGCATTTTTTCGGTTTACTTGTTCACTTTTGCATATTCATTGCAACATCATGATTGTTTTTGATAATTGTATCCTGAACATGCCTTCTTTGCTACATGCTAAATGTTTTATATATTCTATCATATTTTTCAGGATGTCGGATAAAGGCAAAGCCATAGCCACTGCTTCTAAGAAGAGAAAACACTCTACCCCTTCCATTCCTTCCATCTACAAGCACTATGCCAAGAATCCATTGAATGATGAGGAAAAAGAAAATCAGCAGTTGCCTTCTACCAATCCAGACAAATTCCCCAATCTCTACTGCGAGCTCCGATTTTCTAGATATCAAACTACAAAGCTGAATATTGAGAAGAAGTTGCTCCTACCTAATGATGTGAGACGGTCCATTACCGGTCGGATCCTTGAGTTAGGCATTGACTTTGTTGACCGGGATTTGGGTGATATAAATATATCTTGGGTGAAGGAATTCTATTGCAACTTCTTCCGTCCGACCTTGGATTCAGTTCAGGTGCGGGGTAGAGAGATCATGATCACCGAGACTGCTATTGAGGAGGCATTACATTGCCGACACATTCTAGATGACCTGTGTGCCCATCAGCAGGCTGAGATAGCCATCCATACCATGAATTTTGATTATGAGGCACTCCGGCGCGTGATTGGGATACCGGATGCTGCATGGGTTATGGATGCGGGCAACACCAAGCCGAAGGGGATGTTGTTTACTCATTTGACTAGGGAGGCCAGGACTTGGCAGATGATCTTCGCCCACTACGTCCTGTCTACCACCCACTTTTCTGAGATCCCCATGGAGATGCTCCTGCTGATTGGTTGCGTCATGGAGGGGAAGGATGTCTCTTTCCCTAGACTTATCAGACAGTGCATGTGGCAGGCGCATATTCGTGGCCTACTTCCATTTCCTACATTGGTCACGAGTATGGCGGCCCTAGCTAAGGTCCCATGGCTGGACGATGATGTGCGACCACCACCCCCTGATGCAGATGACAGGGAGGTTACCATTCCTTGGGGTGGTTGGGTGCATGAGCGACCACCTGCTAGACGCCGCTCTCGGGCTAGAGCTGTCGTCGGGACACCTTCACCATCAGCCCCTACAGCTGGCCCATCATCCTCTACAGCCGCAGCTCCTTCATCATCTACAGATCCTCCGGCAGCACCTGAGCCTACCTATCTCCTGGTCCAGCGTCTTTTCCAGTTTTTAGAGCGCGAGAGACGCCATGTCAGACGCCGATTAGATCGGATGGACCAGGCACTTATTTCTTTGGGTGCTGAGCTACCTCCGCTTCCTGATTCTCCGGCCTCCGATGAGCAGGATCATCAGGAGGAGGATGCGGAGGCACCAGTTCAGCAGGATGCCCTTGACACTACAGAGCCACCACAGACTCATGAGGAGCCGGTCCCACAGCCACAGCCAGAGCCAGAGCCTATCGTTGTACCTCCCACTGATCCTCCGATTTAGCATCGAGGACGATGCTTGATTTTAAGTGTGGGGAGGGCACCGGTAGCATTATTTGGGAACCGGTAAACTTTTCGGCCTAGTTATCTTATTTTGCACATCTTTGTATATATTTTGATGCATTTCTAGTTTGCTTTGGATACTTTTATTGCTTATTTTGGATTTTAGATATTTTGATGCTTTTGGATATTTTTGAATGTTTTGGATGATAGATTCCGTACTTTTAGTTGGATTCTTCTTTATACATTTTGTTTATCCTTGTTTTTAGTTTGTAGTTGTGATTAGAAATCATACTTTGGATTGCAAATATTTAGTCACCTTTTTGCATAAGAAATTGATTTTAAGTGAAAAAGAAAAGGGTGAACTAAGAAGATCTTTGAATTTTCCAATCACAACAATGCTTAGTCAAACATTGAGATTTTTCAAGAAGTTTAAATATAGGGCATTAACCCAATTGATTGAAAGAAAATTTTTGGTGAAACTTGCTTGAATTTCATACCTTGTGAAGCATGTATTGAATTGAGAACACAAGCTTGTGAGATTTGAGCCTATTGATGTGGTTACATTTTATGACCACTTATTTTCCATTCTTGTGTGAAATTGCTCTCTTTCTATGGTTATGATCCTTAATTTGCTTGATTCTATATATCCATTTATTTCTTGTATTTATGCATTTATATGATTAAGGCCATTGTTTCATTAGCCACTTACCCAAATAGCCAACCTTTTACTCTCCATTGTTAGCCAATTTTGAGCCTATGTTCAACCAACTTATTCTCAATTTAGCTCATTACAAGTCCAAGGCGGAAAACCAATGAAAAGTCCTTGTTTGGATCCTTTGATTAGCCTAGGCTAGTGAGAGTTTTTATTATTCAAGTTGGTGAGGTTTGGGAACATTGGATAGGATAAAAGGGGTAGTACACTTTCATGTTTAGGAATTGGGTACATATTCATGTATTGATTGAATGTAGAGACCTTATGCATTGATGTTCTTGTATTTAGTTTGAAGGAAGAAATATATATATATATATATATATATATATATATATATATATATATAAAGAAAAAAAATGAATGAAAAGAAAAAAAAAGAAAAAAATGATGATGATGAAAAAGGAAAAAATATATAATAAAGAGGGGACAAAATGCCCCAAAGTGAGTTCAATAAAAGGGGATCAATGCATAGGTGTTATGAATCAAATAAGAATGCATGAATATGTGAGAAAAAGTGAAGAATGGGTGGCTAGAATAGTTTGAATTTGTATAGGTCATTATGTATAGTTAGGTGGGGAAGTCTATGCTAATCAAAGATTCAAATCCTAGTCCACTTAACCATAAATGATCCTACCTTGACCCTAACCCCATTACAACCTAAATGAAAGACCTCATGATGAATGTATGCATGCATTGAATAAGTGTTGATTGTTAGAGGAAAACCAAATTTTGGAAAACATGATTAGAAGAGAATTGAGTGAATTAACCCTTAAACACTTGAGTGATTAGAGCAGATACACATCTGGTGAGGGTTCAAAAGTTCAATTACATGTATTCACCCACATTGTCTATATTCTTGCAAGTTTGGAATCTTTTTGACAATTCAATACAATTGTGGTTTGAATCTAATTCCTATATGCCTAGCTCTTGTGCTTATGCATGCTCTCTTAGGAATTGATTTGTTTGAACTAAGCATTTCCAATTGCTTTAGATAGTTGCCTTTAGATAGGATTTACATAGTTTAGTTGCATTCAAATAAATGTCATAACCCTTAGTTCCTTCTTATTTTAGCATGAGGACATGCTAAGGCTTAAGTGTGGGGAGGTTGACAAACCCCAATTTGACGGTTTGTTTTGTATTGAATTTAGAGCATTTGATAACCTTTTGTCACATTTAGCCTAGGAATTAGCATGGTTTTGTTATCTCTCCCTTATTTGTGCTTAAGTGTAAAAACATGCTTTTCAAGCCTTATTTTGATGAATTCTATTTCTTCTTTGATTCCATAAGATGCCTTGATGTGTTTGTTAGTAATCTCAGGATGAAATAGGCTAGGCATGGATCAAAGGAAGCAAGGAAGGAAGCATGCAAGTGGAGAGAAGCATAAAAAGTCAAAGAAGCAAAGTCAGCCATGCACGCGCACGCGCACAAGGCGCTCGCGCGCACATTACGAAACAGGCCAAGGACGCGCATGCGTACCGTGCACGCACGTGCCGATGATGGCACATGACCTCACTAATGCAACACGTGCCTGGCGATTTGAGAGGGTTTCTGAACCCATTTTTGGCGTCAATCTGCTAAGGAAAAGGAATAAAAGGATGAAGGATTAAGGGGAAGGCATCACTTTTTGACCAAGAATCAACTTTAGTCATTAGTTTAGTTAGAGGATTAGTTTAGAGTTTTAGAGAGAGAAGCTCTCACTTCTCTCTAGAATTAGGATTAGGTTTAGTTCTTAGATCTAGATTTAGATTCATGTTCTTCTACTTCTACATCTCAATTCCTTGTAGTTACATTCATGCTTCTTCCATTCTTTTATTGCAATTTCCTTTATGTTGTTCTTGTATTTTGTTATAGATCTAGTATTGTTCCTTCCATTTTCTTTCAATTCAATAAGAGGTAATTCATAATAATTGTTCTTCTTTGCTTTTCTATTGTTGATCTCTTGCCTTTGTAGTTAGATCTCTCTATAATTCTTGAAATTTATGTTGTTTACTTTTATTGCCTTTTATGTGTTTGTTGAAATGCCTCTTCTAGATATAGTGTAGATTTTGTTCCTCTTGGCGTAGGTAGAGTAATTAGTGACTCTTGAGTTATCTAATTCCCTTGTTGATTGATAATTAGAAGTTGCTAATTGATTTGAATGCCTCTAAAGCTAGTCATTCCTTTAGGAGTTGATTAGGACTTGAGAAATCAAATTGATTCATCCACTTGACTTTCCTCCGTGGTTAGAGGTTAACTAAGTGGTAGCAATGAACAATTCTCATCACAATTGAGAAAGGTAACTAGGATAGGATTTCTAGTTCTCACATCTTGCCAAGAGCTTGTTAGTTGTTAGTTTATTTTCATTGCCATTTATCTTTCATGCTTCATATCAAAACCCCAAAATAACTCACAACCAATAACAAGACACTTTATTGTAATTCCTAGGGAGAACGACCCGAGGTTTAAATACTTCGGTTTATAGATTTTAGGGGTTTGTACTTGTGACAAACAAATTTTTGTATGAGAGGATTATTGTTGGTTTAGAGACTATACTTCGACGAGATTTCATTTGTAAAATTCTAAACCGTCAAAAATCCATTCGTCACCTATCATGCAATGCAATAGCTAATCTAACAAAGAAAATAAAAAATTTGGTGTTGAAAAGGAAATTGTTACCCATGGAGATCGGTCGAATGACCTCCCCACACTTGAAGATTGCACCGTCCTCGGTGCGTGCAAAGAAGAGCAAGGTGGATGGGTTGCTACAATTGATGAGCTTCTTCGAAGGGTTGTGCGGATGACTTGTTCGTTGCCCCATTTAAAAGCTTTTCCGTTTCCTCCTTTCTTGGTGGCCAGCCTAAAAGGAGAGAAAAAGAAAGAAAATTAAGCCTACAATAAAGATATCAAAGTAAATAGAACATAGGTGGGGGCTAATGCCAAATAAGAGTATGATTCTCTACTACATGGTAGCTACAACATGTGAGTGAGAAATCAATATAAGCAAAAGGCATATCAACTGATACTTGATGCAAGAGTAAAGTTAGAGCATGGAGAGTATATTGAGCATCAAGATCAAATAAGAATTGACACAAACAAGATTAGTGATACGCATGAAAGCATTTGATTCTATCCTAACTCAATGATGAAGCGGTACAAGAAAAAAACAAAGGGTAATGAATTAGGAAGGACTAAAGCACTAATCTTGTGTGTTGACAAATATTACAATTAATGTAACAAGTCATGAAGCACCAAAACAAATGCAAGAAATTCTCAACAATTGAGTGAGAGAATTCAACAACATTATTAAAATGAGAAATTTAGAAAATAAAATTAGAACAAATTATAGAAACAAAATTAAAATGCAAAGAATAAAAGTATGCTAATGTAATAGACAAAAGAAAATGGAAGAAGAGAAATTTTTTATATTTTTAATTTTTTTTATTTTTTTAGTATTTTATTTATTTATTTATTTATTTATCATTATATTTTTTTATTAAAATTTTTTTTCTTTTTTTTTATTTATATTAAAAGAGAAAAGAAAAAATTTTTCCAAGAGAGGTAGAAGAAAAGAAAAAAAATGAGAAAGAAAGAAGAAGAGAAGAGGAAAGAAGGAGAAAGGAGGAAGGACAAAAGCAGGGTGCAAATCCGCGCGCGCGCACAGCGCGCTCACGCGTGGATGCAGCAGGGACGATCCGCGCGCGCGCAAAGCGCGCTTACGCGTGGATGAGCTTGTGCTCCCAGCACAATGCTGGCACAACGCGCGCACAACTCTCTGGTTTTTGTACCAGAAGTTGCGAAAGTGCAATGTGCGCGCGCGCACAGCGTGCTAGCGCGCCGATGCCCTTTTTTTTTTGCCCGAAAAGCAGAAAAAAAATGCCCAAGAGCTCCCTATAATGTCTAAAACTCTTCTTTATTCAATCAAATATCAAACAATTCACAAAAATGCAATTCGATTTTAGGATTTATTCATCTACTACTAATGAATACAACATACTAACAACCAATCTTTACAAACAAATCAATATGAAATGAAAATCTACCTACAATGGCAACTCAAATCACTTATTGAACAAAACTAAAAGAGGATGGAAAGAGTTTACCATGGTGGGGTGTCTCCCACCTAGCACTTTTAGTTTAAGTCCTTAAGTTGGACATTTTGAGGAGCTTATTGTCATGGTGGCTTATGTTTGTACTCATCCTTGAATCTCCAAGGATCTTTGCTTCTCAATTGGTTGACAGAATTTCCAACCATCTTCATCAAGCTTGGGCAAAGTTCTACCCAAGATATGAGTCCCCATAGTTGGTCTTCACATAGCGAACCGGGATCCCATATCTTGTTTTCGCACCCGTCTTCGATTTGGTCTTCATACTCTTTCTTTCCGGGTGGTTGACATATAGAATTCTCTTTAACATACCAAGCCTTCCGTCGAGACCCTTGTAAAGTGGCATTCTTCCAATCATCGTTCCTATACCTTGAAGCTTTGACCTTAATGAGCCTAATTTCTAACTTGCAACCACTACACAACTCATTCTTGCTTTTAATTCCACAAAGAGCTCTAAGTTGTCCATCCGTTTCAATCAAACCATATTCAAGCGAGAAAGTAAAGCTTATGGATAAGAATTTTACCCACTTGAATGTTGTGTTGGATGGTGACTCGGGAAGGGAGACCTCCCCACACTTAGACAATGTAAGGTCTACTTCCTTGTGCTCTTCTTTGTGTATTTCCACCTCTTTGCGAGCTTCCTCGATTTCAACCTTTCCCCTCTTATCACATGGCTTGGTGTTGTCTTCAAGAACTTTGATTTCTTGCCTAATGGGAGGTGATTCAATTTTGGATAGAAATTCATTGATGAATAAATCCATTTCTTGGTCAACCTCTTCATATTCTTCAATTTTGATATATACCATGCCAACGTTTTCCTCTTGGTAGCTCTCTTTCTCATTGCTCACCAAGGGTATGGGAGGTTGTGCACACTCTTCTATAATTTTAACTCCATGTCCAATGGGAGAGGAGTCCATTGTAGAGAGAAATTCATCCATGATTGAATCCATCTCTTGATAAGCCTCTTCCAAGTCTCCAACGATGATATGCCTTGGAGGTTGCACACCCTCTTCAACATCAATATCAAGCTTTTTGGAAGAGTGCTCCATGATGCTACATTCCCATGGACTTTCAACATCTCCTAAATCTTCAACCACTTCTTCCTTTTCTTCAATGATCATAGGCTCCTCCAATTGTTCCAACACAAAACTTGGTTCTTCCTTTTCCACCGAATTTTCCAATTTCTCCTTCATACTTTGCTCTTCTTTAGATTTTTTGCATGTGGCTACGGAAGTACCTTGAGTATTCAAGCATTGGTGGGCTAAAGTATGCACCACCTTGGTCAAATTGGTCACAAACTCAAGTGTATCCCGCTTCATGGCTTCTTGTCCTTGAAGTAACAAAGTGAGAGGATCGTCTATTGGGGCTTGGGGCGAGTAGGAAGGTTCATTATTTTGGAGAGAGGGCTCATGGTAGGAAGGTGGTTCCTCTTGGTAAAATTGTGGAGAAGATGTGCATTGAGGTGGTTCTTGGTAGTAATCTTGATAGGGTTGTGGTGGTTCTAAAGGTTCTTGCTCATAATGATCACAAGGATGTGGTATGGGTGATTGGTTATATGATGGATAAGGGTCACATAAAGGTACTTGGTAGAAAGGGGCTTGTGAGTATGGTTGAGCATCATGTTGAGGATAAGATTCATAGGCATATGGTGGTGGTTGATTTTCATAAAAGGAGTCACCATAATCATTGAATTGACATGCATTAGGATGAGAATTATACCTATAAGTGTCCGGAGGTTGATGCCAATAGGAGTAATCAATTCCTCGAGGCTCCTCCCATCTTGGAGTGTTCCATCCTTGGTACATGTCAGCATTGAAGTTCACATTCCATACAACACAATTAGAGCCAAACTCATAGCCAAAGTGAGAATTCATTATGGAAAAACAAAATAAAACTAACAAAATCTAGTAAACAAGCAAAAGACAAACTATTTACAATATTCACATATGTACAATAACCAATAACATAACACCATTGCAAATCCCCGGCAACGGCGCCATTTTGATGAATGGATTTTTGACGGTTTAGAATTTCACAAATGAAATCTCGTTGAATTATAGTCTCTAAACCAACAATAATCCTTTCATGCAAAAATTTGTTTGTCACAAGTACAAACCCCTAAAATCTATAAACCGAAGTATTTAAACCTCGGGTCGTCTCTCAAAGGACTTGCAGGGTAGTGTTCTTGTTATTGGTTATGGATTTATTTATTTTGGGGTTTTAGATGAGAAAAATGAATAGCAAATGGTAATGAAATTGTATTAACAAAATGGTCTTGGCAAGGTTTGGTTGTCAAGGGTCTTCATCATTATCACTAGCCACAAGCATGGTAGTTGCGAGGATTAATCTCACTAAGTCATCCTTTAATCAAGTAGCAAAGGAAAGTCAAGTGAGTAATATCAATCCAAGTCCATAAGTCCTAGCTTCCCACTAATTAGATTAATGAAGGCTAGAGTTAATGGCTATCAACTATCAATCAATTGGACACTAGTGACTCAAAAAATCCTAAGTCACCTTCTCAAGCCAAGAACATAGAATTCTACTCTAACATCCTCTCAAGCATTTCATCAAACACTTGGAGGGTAATGAAAGAAATCATTTTTTATTTGTAAGAATAAGAGGAATCAACAACCAACAATTACAAAGAATTAACAAAACAACAATCAACAACATCACAATCACATGAATTATCTCAAATTGCATTATCAAAAGAAAACAAAAGAACAAAAATATCTCAATTACAAAACCTAGAAACAAAATAAGAGAAATTACAACAAGAGGATAGGGATAGAAAGAAGAACCAAAGTGTAGCAATCATCAATTGAAGGTAGAAGTAGAAGGAGACTTGAATTAAACCTAGAACTATGAGATCCTAATCTAACCCTAATTCCCAATCCTAATTCTAGAGAGAAGCGAGAGCTTCTCTCTCTAAAAACTAGTTCTAACTACTTCTAAAACTAAACTATGACTAATGATCCAAAGTATGTTGATTCCTCTTCAATCCTTGGCTTAAATAACATCAGAAATGAGTTGGATTGGTCCCACAAGGCTTCTAAAATCGCTGGCCACGTGTTGCATTAAGTGGGTCATGTGCCACCATCGGCGTGTCCGCATACTGTGCGCGTGCGCACCCCTATGTGCGATGCAACAATGGAAAATCTTATATCGTTTCGAAGCCCCAGATGTTAGCTTTCCAACCCAACTGGAACCGCATCATTTGGAATTCTGTAGCTCAAGTTATGGTCAATTAAGTGCGAAGAGGTCAGGCTTGACAGCTTTTTGGTTCCATCATTTCTTCATGAGTTCTCCAATTTTACATGCTTTTTCTTCATTCCCTTAATCCAATCTTTGCCTCCTAAATCTGAAATCACTTAACAAACATATCAAGGCATCTAATGGAATCAAGGTAAATTACATTTAGCTATTTTAAGACCTAAAAAGCATGTTTTCACTCTTAAGCACAATTAAAGGAGAATATACAAAACCATGCTATTTCATTGAATAAATGTGGGTAAAAGGTGATAAAATCCCTTAAATAAAGCATAAGATAAACCCTACAAATGGGGTTTATCATCCAACGCTGAGGCCAACGTCCTTAAAGCGGGAAAAATGATATTTTTTATCCACGCGAACGCGTGGAGCACGCGAATGCGTGGATAAGCATCTTTGAGCAGAATGCGCGAACGTGCAAAGCACGCGTACGTGTGGATTTGATGACGTTGGCCCTCCGACGTTGAGTCAAACTTTCTGGTTTTGCTGATCTAATTTAAAGTGGCATTTGAGTCAATGTTGGCACTCAAACGTTGACTCAAACTTGAAGCACCAACATCCAATTTTCACACAGATCTCTTCTCAAGATCAAGAGCAATCAATTGGAGCATCTTCAACCCAAATTCATCAAGGCCAAAAGCCCAATTCAAGCATTGAAGATCAAAAATAGAAAGCGTATAAATAGAAGTTAGTTTGATTTTAGGGGGATGCTTCTGTCAATTTTTTAGTTTTACTTGGAGCTCATTTGAGTTTTCATTCTGAATTGGGAAATTGGGATTGGGAATTGATTTTCTTTTTCTTTGTTCTACACTCTTCACTGTTTTGCTTCGAATCTTGGGTGTTGAGAATTGAGAAAATTCTGTCTCAATCTCACCTTGAGATCTCTTTGTTCCTTTCTCTGCATAATTCAAGATTTGGTGATTTGAATTCAAGTTTCTTTACTGTTTTGATTTTTAATTTATTTGCAATTGTTCATTGAGTTGGATCAAGGAAGCCAGTGAGATCTAGACTTGGTTTTATAGTCTCTTGACCCCTGAGATCTTGCATATTCCTTTTAGTTCATCTGCTGAACACTTCTTCAAGCTAATTTACTTTTCTGTTTGAGATCTATTTCAATTCAAGTCATCATCTACTCTTCTGTTTGTTGCAATTTACTTTCTTTTGTTAAATTTCTGCAAATCCCAACTCCCTGATCCCTTTATCATTCAAACTATTTATATTTCTTGCACTCAAAGTTTCTGTTATTTACTTTACTTGTTCTTTAAGATTAAGCACTTTTACTTTCTGTTCTCTTTAATTTACTACAATTCTCCCCTCTCCTTTTACAATTCATGCAATTTAGCTTCTGTCAATTACAAATCACTCAAATCAACTCTTGTTTGATTGACTAAATCAACCACTAAACTAAAATTGCTCAATCCTTCAATCCCTGTGGGATCGACCTCACTCATGTGAGTTATTATTACTTGATGCGACCCGGTATACTTGCCGGTGAGTTTTGTGTTGGATCATTTTCCACACATCAAGTTTTTGGTGCCATTGCTGGGGATTGATTAGATTGACAATGATTAAGTAAGGTGATGGTCTAGATTAAGCACTTTTTCTTTATTTTTCTTTAATTTTCTTCTCTCTAACCCGCTAACTGTTTGAATATTTGCTCAAGCTAACCATAACCTCACTCAAGGAATAGAGTGCATTGTTACTGATTTTCTGGCTTTGTGTGTATTTCTTGTTGTCTTGGTTGTATGACAGAGGCAAGAAGAGAGGCCTATACCTTTTGTGAACAAGACAAAAGAACTTAAGAAGAGAGGCAAGAGGAAAAAGTGTTGTTGGTGAAGACAATTCTGAGGAAGAGGATCAAGAGATGGAAGATAACCCACCTAATCCACCAATGGGAGAGGCCAACAACAATGGTCAACCACAGAGGAAAGTCTTGGCTTCCTACACATTTGCTAACCCAAGACATTGTGGGAGCAGCATTCTTACTCCCAATGTCAATGCAAACAACTTTGAATTGAAGCCACAGCTCATCACTCTCGTGCAAAATAATTGTTCCTATGGAGGAGGGCCACTTGAAGATCCAAATCAACACTTATCCACATTTTTCTAAGGATTTGTGATACTGTCAAAACCAATGGTGTGCATCCTGACATATACAAGCTGTTATTATTCCCATTTTCCTTGAGAGACAAAGCTACTAAATGGTTGGAGTCATTTCTAAGAGACAGCATCAGCACTTGGGAAGATCTACTGAACAAGTTCTTAACCAAGTTCTACCCTCCTCAAAGAATCATTAGACTCACAACAGAGGTCCAAACATTCACTCAGATGGATGGAGAGTCATTCTATGAGGTTTGGGAGAGATACAAGACTTTGATCAGAAAATGTCCACCATACATGTTCAATGAATGGGATAAACTTCAAAACTTCTATGAAGGACTAACTCTGAAAGCTCAAGAAGCACTAGATCACTTAGCAGGAGACTCCCTACAATTGATGAAGACTGCAGAGGAGGCCCTAAACCTTATTGATATGGTGGCAAACAATCAATATTTCTTTGCTCATCAGAGACATCGCCAACCATCACAAAGGAAAGGAGTGCTAGAGTTGGAAGGAGTGGATTCTATCCTAGCTCAAAACAAGATGATGCAGCAGCAAATTTAGTAACAATTTGGACAAATGGCTAAGAAGATTGACAGCCTGCAAGTTGCATCGGTGAATGTCACAAGCCAACTATCAACTGGATGGGGATCAACTGAAGAAAACCAAGAGGATCAACAGTAGGAACAAGTTCAATATGTGCACAACCAAAATTCTGGATCAAATGAAGTTTATGGTGACACCTACAACCCCTCCTGGAAGAACCACCCAAATCTCAGATGGAAAGATAGCCAAAATTAAAACCAGCAGCCATGGCAAAGAAATTCAAACCAAAATAATTCAAGAAACAACCAGAACCACAACCAGCAAAATAATAACCAAAATACATATAGAAAACCCTAAAATAACTACCCCAATTCCAATCATTATCCATCCAATAACCAAGCCACCAACCACAATAATTATCAATCACCCTCAACATCCCATAACCAACCACAAATACCACAAGACACTCAAAGAATCTCCAACCTGGAGATGCTGATGGAAAAGATGATGAAGTATCAGGAGATGACAAGCAAGAATCATGAAGCCTCAATGAGAAACTTAGAAAGGCAAATTAAACAACTGTCCAAGCAAGTTGTGATTGAAAAGCCAACAAGTTCACTCCCAAATGACACCATTCCAAATCCTAAAGAGGAATGTAAAGCTATTCAATTAAGGAGTGGAAGGATCTTGGTGAATGACAAAGAAACCATCAAAAAAGCCTGTGGAAAATGACAAAAGACCAATTGAGGAAGATGATGCCAGTATCAAAGATGAAGATGTAGCCAACAAGGAGGATCCAGAGAAGCCTAAAGAGAAAGATGAGCAGCCACAAGAGTCAAGGAAAGGGAAGCAAGTAATGAAGGAACCATCTCAAGGACAAAAGCAAGGAGTGAAAGCTTTCACACCTCCCCTGCCATACCTTCAAAGGTTCAACAAGGAGACCAAGGATCAACACTTCCCCAAATTCCTTGAGATCTTCAAGAAGTTGGAGATTATCCTCCCCCTGGCTAAAGCATTAGAGCAGATGCCACTATATGCAAAGTTCTTGAAGGAGCTTATCAACAAGAAGAGAAGTTGGCATGAGAAGGAAACAGTGCTTCTCACTGAAGAATGCAATGCTGTAATTCAAAGGGATATTCCACCAAAACTCAAAGATCCAGGGAGTTTTGTAGTTTCATGTACCATAGGCAAGATGACCTTAGACAAAGCTCTCTGTGACCTTGGTGCTAGTATTAATCTGATGCCATTATCAATAATGAGAAAGCTTGCCATAGAAGAATTCAAACCTACCAGGACGTCTTTGGTGATGGCCGACAGATCAATTAAGACACCCAATGGCATTGTAGAAAATCTATTAGTGAAGGTTGGAGAGTTTATTTTCCTTGCAGACTTTGTAATTTTGGATATAAAAGAGGAAGGATATAATTCAATTATCTTGGAAAGGCCATTTCTAGCCACAGCCAGAGCCATTATTGATGTAGAGAAGGAAGAGATGATCTTCAGGGAGCACAATGAGCAAATGGTCATTAATGTCTTTAAATCAATGCAACATCCCCCTGAGTAAGAGAACTACATGAAGGTGGATATGATAGAAAGTCTGGTAGAGGAAATGCTAGAAGCCACCTGTCAGGAGGAACAAGAAGAGGAAGTGGTAGAAATCTCCATTGAAGATAAGGAGAAAGAGAAGCCAAAACAGGAGTTGAAGCCCCTTCTCCCTCACCTCAAATACGTGTTCTTTGGAGAAGAAGAGGCCCTGCCAGTAATCATTAACTCCTCCTTGAATATAGAAGAAGAAACAAGGTTGATTGAAGTGTTGAAAGCTCACAAAACAGCCTTGGGTTGGACAATTGAAGATATCAAAGGCATTAGCCCAGCCATTTGTATGCATAAGATTCTGTTGGAAGAAGAATCAAAGCCTGTAGCTTAACCCCAAAGAAGGCTCAACCCAGCCATGAAGGAGGTAGTTCAAAAAGAAGTCATGAAGCTAAGGAGTGCTGGGATAATCTTTCCAATCTCTGACAGCTCATGGGTGAGCTCGGTTCAAGTTGTACCAAAAAAAGAAGGAATGACAGTCATCACCAATGAAAAGAATGAGTTGATCCCCACTAGGACAGTGACTGGATGGAGGATGTGCATAGATTATAGAAGATTAAATGATGCTACAAGGAAATATCACTTTTCTCTCCCATTCATTGATCAGATGCTGGAAAGATTGGCCGGCCATGCCTATTATTGCTTTTTGGATGGGTATTCTGGGTACAATCAAATAGTGGTGGATTCTAAGGATCAAGAAAAGACTTTCTTCACATGTCCATTTGGAGTTTTCGCCTACAGGAGGATGCCCTTTGGGCTATGCAATGCCCCAGCCACCTTTCAAAGGTGTATGCTTTCCATTTTTTCTGATATCGTGGAAAAATTTTTAGAAGTCTTCATGGATGATTTTTCTGTCTTTGGTAATTCATTTAACACTTGTTTGCATCATTTAACTCTTATTTTGAAAAGATACCAAGAAACTAACCTGGTATTGAATTGGGAGAAATGCCATTTTATGGTTCCTGAAGGGATAGTTCTTAGGCATAAAGTGTCATGCAAAGGTATAGAAGTTGATAAAGCTAAAATAGAAATTATTGAAAAACTTCCTGTACCTGTTAATGTGAAAGCAGTAAGGAGCTTTCTTGGGCATGCTGGCTTTTACAGGAGGTTCATCAAAAGATTTTTCAAAAATAGCAAAATCATTGAGCAATTTGCTAATGGTTGATAGCCCTTTCATCTTTGATGACAACTGCAAACATGCCTTTAAAAATTTAAAGAGAAAACTCATTACAATACCAATTATCACACCCCCTGATTGGAAACTACCTTTTGAACCTATGTGTGATGCAAGTGACCTTGCTATTGGTGCTGTGTTGGGGCAGAAGAAAGACAAGCTGCACCATGTCATATATTATGCTAGCAAAGTGTTAAATGAAACACAGAAAAATTATACCACCACTGAGAAAGAGCTTTTGGCAATTGTATATGCATTTGATAAGTTTAGACAATACTTGATTGGTTCAAAGGTTATAGTGTATACTGACCATGTTGCTCTTAAGTATCTAATGTCCAAACAGGATTCAAAGCCAAGGCTTATTAGGTGGGTGCTGTTGCTACAAGAATTCGACATTGAAGTAAGAGATAGGAAGGGGAGTGAGAATCAAGTAGCAGATCATTTATCAAGAGTGCCACAAGAAGCCAATCAGGATAGACCACAACAAGTGAATGAGAATTTCCCTGATGAGCACACTTTTCAAGTTCAGCAAGCACCTTGGTTTGCTGACATAGCAAACTTCAAAGTGGGAAGGAAGATACCTCAAAAATTTTCCAAGCAACAAATGAAAAAGTTACTTAATGAAGCAAAGAAATTCCTATGGGATGAACCATTCTTATTCAGAAGATGTTCAGATGGAATGATAAGGAAATGTGTCCCCGAAGGTGAGATGAGAAGCATATTGTGGTACTGTCATGGTTCAGCTTATGGTGGACATTTTGGACCAGAAAGAACAGCAGCCAAGATACTTCAAAGTGAATTTTATTGGCCAACCATCTTCAAGGATGCCAGAGAGTTTGTTCATCAATGTAATGAATGCCAAAGAGCTGGAGGATTGACAATAAAGAATGAGATGCCTCAGAACTACATCCTAGAAGTGGAGCTATTTGACCTGTGGGGCATTGATTTCATAGGCCCGTTCCCTCCCTCTTATTCTTTCAAGTACATTTTGGTAGCAGTGGAGTATGTCTTAAAATGGGTGGAAGCCATAGCCATAACCACATGTGATGCACAAGTAGTCTTGCAATTCCTTAAGAAACATATTTTTACTAGATATGGAGTACCTAAAGGTCTTATTAGTGATGGTGGTGGTCATTTTTGCAACAAACAAATGGAGAAGCTACTTCACAAGTATGGGGTAATACACAAAGTAGCCATTCCCTATCACCCTCAGACTAATGGCCAGGCAGAGCTTGCAAATAGGGAGCTGAAGAGGATCTTGGAAAAGACTGTGGGAGCCACCAGAAAGGATTGGGCAAGAAAGCTAGAAGATGCACTCTGGGCATACAGGACAACATTCAAAACCCCTATTGGAAGGTCCTCTTTTCAGCTATTATATGGCAAAGCTTGTCACCTCCCTGTAGAACTTGAACATAAAGCCTTTTGGGCCACTAAACTTCTCAACCTTGATTCTTAGGCAGCAGGAGAGAAGATGTTACTACAACTAAATGAGTTAGATGAGTTTAGGCTGGAAGCCTATGAAAATGCTAAGATATACAAGGAAAAAGCTAAGAGGTGGCATGACAAGAAGATCTTAAGGAAGGAGTTCAAACCAGGACAGCAAGTACTCCTATATAACTCCAGGCTCAAGGTTTTCCTTGGCAAGCTCAAATCCAAATGGATTGGTCCCTACTTGGTGACAAAGGTTCTTCCTTATGGAAGCATTGAATTGCTAGATGAAGCAACAAAAAGTCATTTCACAGCAAACGATCATAGGGCAAAGCCTTACTTAGGAGGTCAATGGGACAAGAAAAAGGAGATTCAGAACCTAAGCTAAGCAAGAATGAGGGATGTCAAGCTAATGACAATAAAGAAGCGCTTGTTGGGAGGCAACCCAACCTGAGGTAGTTCTCTTTGCATAGCTAGTTCAATAAAAAGGTTAAGTAGATTCACCTGTATTGCGAGGAGCTAAGTTTGGTGTTGCACACCAAAACAATTCAAAGAAGAATGAAGGGTTCTAAGTTTGGTGTTCCACCAAAAATCTCATTTAAAAGCACATTCTCACTTTCTGCATAAGGAGTTGCTAACTCCAAGCAATCAGCGAAGCTACTTAACCAGTGTATGTTTTTCTAGTTTTTAGTCTTTGGCAAAGATAGAAGGATTTTACATATGGTTACTTTGACGCATGAGAAACATGGCAAGGGACTAAGTTTGGTGTTCACACACCAAAGTAAGTTCAAAAGCCTACAAGAAAATTTTGCACACTAACCAGTTACCTAAGGGCTTGAGAAACAAGCAACTTCCATTAACTTTGCAGGAATTCAATCACTCTCTTGGGAGGGCTACACACCATCAGCTGAGAGTAAGAAGAAGAAGCCACTAAGAGGTTGTATTGTCACTTAATTCCATCAGCATTGAACTGCTCTAAAGTAGAAGTTTGAATGTGCCCATCTTAACAGTAACTGTTAGTTTAGTAGTTGTGCATCTTGAGTGTTCTAGTTGAAATAAGTTTGCTAGCTTAAGTGTGTGCTTGTGTGTGTTCACTTTCGCTCGACTAAATGCTTGTCTTGTTCCCTGAGTGTTTTCAATTAAATAAAAGAAATGTTTGAACAAGTGGAATGGTTCCTTATTAGCAAGAAGTGAAATAATAGTAAGTGGTAGTATATGTGTTTGATTGTGTGGTAGCTCACTCATAATAAATAAAAGGATAGATTCTTCCTTTTTTAGTGAAAATTAGCTTACTGTCTATGAATCTTAGCAAATAAAAATCCTTGGTTGAAAGAAAAGCAAATGGAAAGAAAAAGAAAAGCCAAGAGTGGCAGCAACAACAAAAGAAAGAAAGAATAAAGCTAGACACCAATACCTTGAACTTTAGGATATATGCCTGTGGTGTCTTTGTACTAGGATCTGCTTAGATGATTAGGTTCTATGGAGTGCTTTATCACTTGGTAACTTGGGTTAACTAACCCGGGATTATCAACCGAAAGTCTACCTTAAGAGCAACCTAGTTGCAAGACATTTAGTGACCCAAAGAGGTGCTAGGCATCAATGTCCTAAGTAGAAATGTAAGTCAAGTGTCTGTAGTGAATAATGTTGTAAGCATAAATAAGTTGAGAAACTGCTGCACACATGACACTGAGCTAAAGCTTGCAGGAAAAGAAAATGAAGACAAGTAATTACCAAGGATAAGTAATAATAAGAGGTTATAACAGTGTGTTAATTGATGCTCAAGAGAAACATTCTATACCTAAACATCAATAAGAAGTGAGTTGTTGCATTGTCTGCATAAAACCCCATAAGCTACTAATAATGCCTTGCTGATATGAACACCCCCTTCTGTTCATTATTTCTTCTTAATAATTCAATGCTTGCTTGGGGACAAGCAAGGTTTAAGTTTGGTGTTGTGATGCCAGGACATCTTAGGCTAGTTTTACCAGTCTTTTTCTTTGTTTTTGATAGGTTTTATGCACTTTCTTGAGTTATAAGTAAGCCATTTGGGTAGAAATACATGTATGCCTATATTCATTCAACCATGAGTAATTTGATGCAATTTCATGAGAATTATGCTATGATTACTTATGTATTAAGAATGATAAGAATTCTCGTGATTTTGGCATAGCTTTGATGCATTTGTTGGTTGATAACAGGTAAAGAAAGGCATGGAGGAAGGTTGAAGAAAAGAGACTTGGAGAAGAGAAACAGAACATAATTTTGCTGATGCTCACGTTTGAGGGAGCGTTGGACATCCAACGTTACCCCCAACGTGGTAATGAAAAGATTCAATTTTGGAGCAGAGAAAATTTTGAGCGACGCGTACGCGTCTATGATGCGTACGTGTGAAAAAAGCAAAAATTGATTTCCGCACGAAAGCGTACACGACGCACATGCGTGGAATGGCAAAATGACCATCCACGCGTACGCGTGGGTCACGCGTACGCGTCACTAAAATCCGACGTTGGGGGTCCAACGTTAGCTCAAACGTAGCCTCCAACGTCTTCGATGCTCGGCCCAGGATTGAGATTTGAAAAACATGCATCGACACGAACACGTCAGTGACGCGTCCGCGTGGACGAGAAAAAGGCAAGGCACGCGAATGCGTGAAGTCTGCGTATGCGTGAAAATGCCAACATTGGAGGGAACGTTTAGGGTCCAACACTGAGGCCAACGTCCTTAAAGCAGGAAAAATTATATTTTTTATCCACGCGAATGCGTAGAGCACGCGAACGCGTGGATAAGCATCTTTGAGCAGAATGTGCGAACGCACAAAGCACGCGTACGCATGGATTCGACGACGTTGGCCCTCCAACATTGAGTCAAACGCCAATGACAGCAAACCTTTCTGGTTTTGCTGATCTGATTTAAAGTGGTGTTTGAGTCAACGTTGGCACTCAAACGTTGACTCAAACTTGAAGCACCAACATCCAATTTTCACACAGATCTCTTCTCAAGATCAAGAGCAATCAATTGGAGCATCTTCAACCCAAATTTATCAGGGCCAAAAGCCCAATTCAAGGCTTGAAGATCAAAAATAGAAAGTGTATAAATAGAAGTTAGTTTGATTTTAGGGGGATGCTTCTGTCAATGTTTTAGTTTTACTTGGAGCTTATTTGAGTTTTCATTCTGAATTAGGAAATTGGGATTGGAAATTGATTTTCTTTTTCTTTATTCTACACCCTTCACTTTTTTGCTTTGAATCTTGGGTGTTGAGAATTGAGGAAATTCTATCTCAATCTCACCTAGAGATCTCTTTGTTCCTTTCTCTGCATAATTCAAGATTTGGTGATTTGAATTCAAGTTTCTTTACTGTTTTGATCTTTAATTTGTTCGCAATTGTTCATTGAGTTGGATCAAGGAAGGCAGTGAGATCTAGACTTGGTTTTCTAGTCTCTTGACCCCTGAGATCTTGCATATTCCTTTTAGTTCATCTGCTGAACGCTTCTTCAAGCTAATTTCCTTTTTTGTTTGAGATCTATTTTAATTAAAGTCATCCTCTACTCTTCTGCTTGTTGTAATTTACTTTCTTATGTTAAATTTCTGCAAATCCCAACTCCCTGATCCCTTTATCATTCAAGCTATTTACATTTCTTGCACTCTAAGTTTCTGTTATTTACTTTACTTGTTCTTTAAGATTTAGCACTTTTACTTTCTGTTCTTTTTAATTTACTACAATTCTCCCCTCTCCTTTTACAATTCATACAATTTAGCTTCTGTCAATTATAAATCACTCAAATCAACTCTTGTTTGCTTGACTAAATCAACCACTAAACTAAAATTGCTCAATCCTTCAATCCCTGTGGGATCGACCTCACTCATGTGAGTTATTATTACTTGATGCGACCCGGTACACTTGCCGGTGAGTTTTGTGTTGGATCGTTTACCACACATCACCAGCTGAAAGGTGAGACTCAGCATTGGTGGTAGGGAATGAGGCGTATTCTACAGCCTGATGGGGTTGTAATCTCTTGGGAGTTATTCCAAATTGAATTTTACAAGAAATACTTTCCCATCTCAGTCAGAAATGCTAAGAAACTTAAACTGCTTCAGCTTAAACAAGGCCAGATGACTATTACTGAGTACACTAGCAGATTTGAGGAACTGTGCAGTTTTTCACGGATTTGTCAGGGAGTTCCAGAGGACTTTGCTAAGTGGAAATGTATCATGTATGAGGGAGGTCTCCGGAGCGACATTCTGAGCTTCGTAGCACCTATGGAGATCCAGGTGTTCTCTGAACTCGTGAATAAGAGCAGGGTGGCTGAGGAGTGTGTGAGGATGGCTGCAACAGAAAAGGGAGTATGAGGATGCCTTTCCAAAGGACTTTGGGGAGGAATTTTGCATCTAGGGGCAGAAAATTCAAGCGTGGTGGCTTTGTCCCTCAGAATAATCAGGGGCAAGGCAAATTCAGGAGGCCAAATGCCAATGCTACTGATAAACCCCAATTTTGTGGTTTATCTTGTTCTTAATTTGGGGATTTCTGTTAATATTTTTCACACTTACCCACAAGAATTGCATGGTTTTGTGTTCCCTTTCTAATATTACTCCATGATGAAAAACATGCTTATTTTGCCTTAGAATTGTTATATTTTGATCCTCTTTTATTGCCATTCGATGCTGGGATGTATGTGTTGAGTGATTTCAGGATTTATAGGGCAAGAATGGCCTAGAAGAGAGAAACAAAGCATGCACAAGAGGAAGGAACATGAAGATTTGGATTTTGGGAATTCCAGCATGGGCACGCACGCGTGGATATGGACAGCTGGAAGCGGTGCGCAAGGATGGACGCATCCATGCAGATTAGAAAAATTCCACCGACGCACACGCGTACAAGGCGCGCACGCATGGATCACAAAAGCAATCGGCGCACACGCACGCATGGCGCGCATGCGCGGAAAGCTGCACGTGACCTCATTAAAGGAAATCGTGCCTGGCAATTTCTGAGGCTCAAGTGGCCCAAATTCAAGCTGGTTCTGCATGAAAAAGACCCAAGGATTCTAGGGGAAAGGGGGGTCAATCATTTGATACTAAGACATAATTTTTAGCTTGTTTTTTGTTCTTGTTCTTCTAGAGAGAGAAACCCTTGTTCCTCTCTAGATCTAGCTTTAATTTGATCTTCCCTTGTTGAATTTTGAATTGGATCTTGTTAATTACTAGTTTTAATTGTTTAATTTGAATTCTCTAGTATAATTTTGTTTAGATCTTGTGTTAGTTTTATGTTTCCTTGTTGTTTTTCATTTTATACCCATTTCATGAATCTTGTAGATCTTGATTTATTATTGTTGCATTCATGATCTCCATGATTAATTGTGTTGTTTGAGTGATTGTATGTTGATGATTGTTAGTAGGTATTTGTTAGTTCCAATTTAATTGCAATTTGAATAGGTCTTTTATTAATGCTCACCATGTGTTTGATGAAATGTTTCCTTTGATTATGGAGTAGTTCTCTTTACTCCTGGCCTAGGCTAAGGGAATTGGGTAAACTTGAGTCATTGGGTCTAATGGATTTGATGATTCGGGAACCCTTAGTGGTCAATTTGATAGCCATTGACACTAGCCTACTACTAAGTTAATTAGTAGTTAGGTTGGACCTTATGGGTTGATGTTGACCAAACCATTTAACATACTTCAAGTATAGAAGTAGACTTAATGAGTTTGGTTCCTCATAATTATCAAGATATGGTTATTAGACAAGGATAGTGACCCCAATTCCCATGCCTAGCCAAGAGTTGCTTTTATCATTCTTATTTGAAAATCCAAAAATCTCGATTGCTTTGTCTTAGTTATAGTTACTTGTCTAGTTTAGAATAGAATTACATTGGATGTTATTTCATTATTTTGGAATTATTTACATCTTGCTTTAGTAAATTGAATTAGTTTCTTGCATTCCAAGATTACTTGCTTGTTATGATTCCTAGTTTAATTTCTTGCTCATGACTTGCAACCACGGAATTCTAACCAATATTGAAGCATATGTTTGCCCATTCCTTGTGAGATGACCCAAGGTTTGAATACTTCGATTACTTTTATTGGGGTTGAACTTGTGACAACCAATTCCTTCTAAATTTGATTCGCGGACTATTTGTCGGTTGATGACTATACTTGCAACGCGAAAAATATCCTGTAAAATTTCTTATCGTCCGTGCTCAATCAAATTTTTGGCGCCGTTGCCGGGGAATGGTTGCAACATATGCCTTGATATTGGTTATGTGAATATGTGAATATTGTAGATAGTTTACCTTCTTTCAATACTTAGCTATAGTTTATATTTCTTTTGTATGTGTGCTATGACTTCCAAGTTTGATGACTCGGTCTCAACCGAATTCTAGTTTAGCTGAATTTGACCCTGAGATTGAAAGAACCTTATTATACACTCGGCAAGCTTGATGGCGGTTGGATTATACGGCTAGTACTTCGGCCTCTCTTGAGGAACATACCGAATCACTAGACGGTACCGAGAGTGACTTAGAGTTTGCTACTTCCTATTCTTCTGTTGGCACTACTAATACATCTTTGCATCCTACAGGTGAGCCATACATGGTGGAGTCACGACGGATCACTTTGCATGAGCAAGGAGCTCCGGATATCATACTTCAATCTTTGCAAGCAAGGTATCCCAACCTTGATCCAAACTTTGAGTTGAAGAGTATCTTGATAAATATACTTCCTAAGTATCATGGGTTGCTGGGTCAAGATCCCATCTGACATCTAAGAGACTTTCAAGTTGCTTGTTCTACGGCTCGAAGGCATGGAGCTGATGAGTTGGCTATTATGGTTTTTGCCTTTCCTTTCTCTCTTGAAGGGCAAGCAAAGATGTGGTTTTATTCACAACCAGATGAGATTGTGACCAATTGGGATTTCTTGAAAAGAGAGTTTCTAGATAAATTCTTCTCATCGGAGAAGACCGACTACATCCGAAAGGAGATTTCGGGTATAATGCAAAAGGACCAAGAGAGTTTGTATGAGTATTGGACTCAGTTCAAGAGGCTATTGGAATCTTGTCCACACCATGGATTGAACACTCACTTGCTCATTAGTTACTTCACCGGAGGTCTTTGTACGGAAGATAGAAGATTGCTCACCGCCTCTAGCGGTGGTTCCCTTTCAAAGAACAAGACAGAAAGAGAAGCTTGGAAATTGATAAATGATGTTGCCGAGGCTACACAACATGTAAGGGTGAGAAGTAATCCTCTCAAGGGTGTGGTAGAACCATCCCCTTCTGAAGCATGCTTAACCATGGTGCTAGGGGACATGACCACTATCCTCACACAAATACAAAAAGATAAAAAGGAATACTACTCCATCCAAGCCATTCAAGCCCTACCTCAAGTTGCTCAACTTGAAGGCCCTCCTAGAATCTGTGGTTTGTGCTCTAGCACCACGCATTACACCGACCAATGCCATCAAATTCAAGAGGAGCATGCCCTTGTTGTGGCCAATGTGAACTATAACAACCGTCCACCCTACCCTTCTCAAGGCCAAAACAACTAGTCTCATGGTAGTAATCAAAATAAAGGGTGGAGGGATAATGCACAAGGGAACAATCAAAACCAAAGATGGAATAACTCTTCTTCTCATTACAACAACAATCAATCTTCATCTCAATACCACCACAACAACAACAACCACCAAGCTGACCAAAATCATCACAACCAAAACCAAAACAACTACACCAAATACCAAGCACCACACCATAGACATTAATCCAACCAATCCTCTTCATCTTCCACCAATCAAGTTGATGAGCTTAGAGCTGCTGTGGATAAATGGGACGAGGGCTATAAGGCTCAATTCGAGGCCATGAGTGCTCGATTGGCCAATCTTACTGAGATGATTTCAAAGATATCCATGTCCTCCTCCAACAACACCCATCAACCCTCAAGCTCTTCTAGCCTTCCTTCCCAAACCCAACTAAACCCAAAGGGCGGTCTCAACGCTATCATTCTACAGTCGGGGACTACATTAGAGGAGATACCTCCTAGGGTCATAGAAGACATTCATGAGGAAGAGGTGGTTGTTGAAACTCCACATGAAGAAGAGGAGGTAGGCAAAAGGCATGATGAAGAAGGAGTAAGCCTCAAGGAACCCAAGAGGAAAGCTATAGTGGATGAGTCCATTCCTATCACATTCCCTTCATTGGTGAAGAAAGCAAAGAAGACCCCGAAATTTGATTTGAGCATGCTTCAAGTGTTTAAGAAAGTTGAGGTAATCATACCACTTCTTGATGCTATCCAACAAATTCCGAAGTATGCAAAATTTCTGAAAGACTTGTGTACACACAAGGATATGATAGGAAAATTGGAGACATTATCCTTGGGTAGTTCAATCTCTTCCTTGATGGAACTTATTCCAAGAAAATGTAGTGACCCTGGACCTTGTTTGGTGTCTTGTTGTATTGGTGGGCGTACTTTTCATGACTGTATGTGTGATCTAGGAGCTTGCGTAAGCATCATGCCACTTTCTATCTTTGTGTGGTTGAATTTAGCTCCATTAAAGAAGTCGGCGGCGAAGTTTGCCTTAACCGATAAAAGTGTGATCACTGTGATGAGAATAGCAGAAGATGTACTTGTGGCAATCAAGGACTTGGTCTTTCTGGTTGACTTGTACATCCTTGAAATGCCCCTAACAGAAAATAGAAGCTCATCCTTCGTTCTACCTGGTAGACCCTTCCTTAAGACCTCTAAATTCAAGTTAGATGCCTTCACCGGCACATATTCCTTTGAGGTTGGAGACAAGACTATCAAGTTCAATTTGGAATAAGCCATGAAGCATCCTCCCGAAGAGCATTCCGTTATCTGATGTGATGTAATCGATGAATTGGTAGCGGAAGTGCGAGAAGAAGACCATAACAAGTTGTGCTACCATACTGTTGAAGAGACGGATGACCAAGAGGGTGAACATGAGAAATTTGTTGAGAAATGAACTCTGTAAGCTTGATGAAAAGGAACCTCAGCTTAAGGCAAAGAGTGAACTGAAGCCTCTTTCATCTCATTTGAAGTATGCTTTCTTATAGGACAACCAAAAGTTTCCGGTCATTATTGCTAGTGAGCTTTCTAGTGAAGAAGAAGAAAAGCTCCTAGATGTTCTCAGAAAGTACAAGAAGGTAATTGGTTGGAGCCTAGCCGATATTGTGGAGATTGACCCTCGCAAGTGCATGCATCGTATATTTCTCCAAGAGGGAGCTAGGCCAGTTAGGCAACCGCAAAGGAGGCTCAACCCGACCATCCTTGATGTGGTAAAGAAGGAGGTCACTAGGCTACTTGATGCGGGTATCATATACCCAATTTCTGACAGTGAGTGGGTGAGCCCGGTCCAGGTTATTCCCAAGAAATCGGCATCACTGCGGTTAAAAAGGATGATGGTGAAGTGGTCACCAAGAGAGTACAAAATGCATGGCGAGTGTGCATCGATTATAGAAGGTTGAATGCCGCTACAAGGAAGGACCACTACCCTTTGCCCTTTATCAATCAGATGTTGGACCGTTTGGCGGGTAAATCCCATTATTGGTTTCTTGATGGATTCACTGGTTACTTCCAGATTCACATTGCTCCTGAAGATCAGGAAAAGACCACATTCACTTGTCCTTTTGGCACCTTTGCCTACAAAAGGATGCCATTTGGACTATGTAATGCACCTGCTACTTTTCAGCGGTGTATGACCAGTGTCTTTTCCGATCTAATGGAGAATTGTCTGGAAGTCTTTATGAATGACTTCAATGTTTATGGAACTTTATTTGATTGTTGCTTAGAGAACTTGGCCAAGGTCTTAGCTAGATGTGTTGACACTAACCTTGTCTTGAATTTTGAGAAATGTCACTTTATGGTAAGACAAGGTATAGTGTTAGGACATGTAGTATCTAGTGACGGCATTTCTGTAGACCCGGCCAAGGTCGATGTTTTTACCACTTTACCTCACCCCTCATCTGTTAGGGAGGTTTGCTCATTTTTGGGACATGCAGGATTCTATAGGCGCTTTATTAAAGATTTCACCAAGATTGCTTTGCCATTGTCGCGCCTACTCCAAAAAGATGTGGACTTTGAGTTTGACAGTGCATGTGTGAAAGCGTTTGAAGAGTTACGGAGAGTTCTTACCACGGCACCAATTGTGCAAGGCCCCAACTGGACGCTGCCATTTGAGATAATGTGCGATGCGTCAAACCATGTTGTAGGTGCCGCGCTTGCACAGTGCGATGGTAAAGTCCCTTATGTCATTGCTTACTCTTCTAAAACATTGGATGCAGCACAATCCAACTATACCACTACGGAAAAGGAACTCCTAGCTATTGTTCATGCTTTAGATAAATTCATATCTTATTTGCTAGGGTCCAAGATAGTGGTATACACGGATCATGCAGTTTTAAGGTACTTATTGACAAAGAATAAGTCAAAACCTAGACTCATACGTTGGATCTTGATTTTGCAAGAATTCGACATTGAGATTAGGGATCGGAGTGGATCTCAAAACTTAGTTGCAGATCATTTAAGCCGCCTTGAGAATTAAAAATTTGACCCATTTTCGATCAATGACTCATTCCCATTAGATAGTTTGCATGCTGTGTCGGATAGCTTTCCTTGGTTTGCCCCAATGGCGAACTACTTGGTTGTGAAAATCTTCCCTCTCAACTTTTCTAAAAACCAAATGGACAAGTTGAGGAGTGATTTCAAATACTACATTTGGGATGACCCTCACTTGTGGAAGAGGTGCGAGGACCAAGTTATTCAAAGATGTGTGCCGGAATCTGAAATTCAACCTATTCTTAAATCTTGCCATTCATCCGAATGTGGTGGCCACTTTGTCCCACAAAGGACAGCTAAAAAGGTGTTGGATTGTGGATTCTGGTGGCCAACCTTATTCAAGGATGCTAACCGATTCTGTGTGTCTTGCCATCAGTGTCAGAAGTCGGGAAACACGTCCCAAAGGGATGAGATGCCTCAGCAACCTATGTTGTTCTGTGAGATATTTAATGTATGGGGCATTGACTTTATGGGACCGTTTCCAAACTCAAGTGGGTATCTATATATTCTGTTAGCGATTGACTACGTGTCAAAGTGGGTAGAAGCAATACCTACCCGCCTTGACGACGCCAATACCGTCATTTCTTTTATTAGAAACTACATTGTATGTCGTTATGGGTCGCCACAAGCAATCGTGAGCGACCAAGGATTCTACTTTTGTAATAGGAAAGTAGAGGCACTGCTCAAGCGCTATGGGGTGTTGCATAAGGTAGCCACTGCTTATCACCCACAGACCAACGGACAAGTGTAAGTGTCCAACCGCAAGATTAAGAGAATCTCGGAGAAAGTGGTCAATCCACAAAGGAAGTATTGGAGCCTCCGATTAGGAGATGCACTGTAGGCGTATAGGACGGCCTATAAGACTCCGTTAGGGATGAGTCCCTTTCGGATCGTCTATGGTAAGGCATGCCACCTTCCGGATCATCATTTTGGTATGGATGAATTGTTAAAGTGGAGAGAATGCTATGTTTTGAACAGTGCATGAATTTGAGTGTGTTCTCTTGACTACTAGCTTGAACACATGACAAAAATGTGTTAGAATAGCTTCTTCTATGTTGTGTTAAAAAAAAGCAAGGAAAAAGGGCATCCGCACATGAGCGTACTGCGCGCGCGCGCCGGTGATGCATTCCATACTCCTGGGCCAAACACCCGAGAGTCATGCCCACTTTGTTCCCACTTCATGCTAGGCACCCACGCGCCAGCGTACGTGCCACCTGCGCGGCCCTTGCAAATTGGCCATCGACGCGCAAGCACACTGTGCGTGCGCGCGCCAATGGTGCAATATGAACTCCCTGGTACAAAAACCAAAGAGTTGTGCCATACTTGTGCCTAGTCTGTGCCCGCACTGACGCGTCCGCGCACTGTGCACATCCGCGCCAGTAGCCAATCACATCAGGCACGCGTCCGCGCACTGTGCGATTCCGTGTACCTGTGCTGCATGCCAACTCTGATACAAATTACCCGAGACTTAGGCCTACTTTGTGCCAACCCTATGCTTGGAGCCCAACTGTATTCACGCGTACGCGCCCTGGACGCGTATGCGCCCTTCGCTCAACCCTCACCGATACGCCAGCGCACCGTGAGCGCATGCGCCGGTTGCGCGACCCAATTTTAAAGCTGCGCGCCCTGTTCTATCCCTCTCCCATCTTCTTTCTTATTTCTTTCTTCTTCTTTCTCCATCACCTCTCTTCCCTTCTTTCTCTTTCACAATCCACCACCACTGTCTCCGGCTACTCACCGGCGACCACCACCACTTCCGGTGGCACTACATCTCATCTATCTCCTTCTCACTTTCACAAAAAGAAAATTCTACCTTATTCTTTTACACGTCTCAAGGTTCTACCCCTTCTATATCTTTTCTCTCACTTTCTTTGCATATCCTCCTTTTCTAATTAGATGTTTCTTGCTGATTTACTTATTTGCGCTTTTAGTTGCATGATTACACTACTTACTTTTTGTTTGTTTACTTTTCCTTTTTCTTGTTTTTTCATGGATGTTGAATTTGAGTTTTAATTTGCTTTAATAGATCTTCTTGTTGTCTCTCATTGTCTTTGTCAGTGGATGATGTTGTGTGATAATTAATATTTCATTTGGGGCTTCTAATTGGTTGAGTATCTCATACTTGCTCATTGCTTGTTAACTGCTCACCAAGTGTTCGAGGAAATGCACATATGCCATCTTGGTTTATTCTAGTCATATATCTTCAAATTGGTGCTTCCTCCTCATTCACTTGCTCTCTTTTAAGTGCATTGAATCCATTTCACTTATTACTTGCTAATTAGATACTCATTGAACATGACTTGCTCTTTATTTTGGATGCTTGAGATTATTCCTCTCATACCATATTGCATGCTTTACCCCCTCTTGCATTCCATGCCAAGTGTTGTGACCCATGCCTCTATGACTACTTTGTTGCACTATTTCTTTTAGGCACTAACTCTTACTTGCGTGTCTTGTTGAGTTGATCCTTTGGGTTTAACGCGTTCCTTCTTTCCCTTCCTTTTTCAGGATGGCCACCAAGAAAGGCAAGGAGAAAGCTTCAAGGAAACCAGCCACAAAGAGAAAACCCCCAAAGTCAAACTCTAAAGCGCACTCTTCATTAGGAGCCAAACCCTATCTAAGAAGGCGAAGGCACCCGCTCCTATTGATGACAATGAAAAGAGCAAACTGGCAAAGGATTCTTCAAAATTCCCCAACCGCTTCTGTGAACTTGTGTTCCCCGCCATGGTTGAGAGGAACTATCATGCTGAGCATCTACTCGCTCCGCTAGACAAGGTTGCTCCTTGTATTCTACCCCGCATTGAATGGCGAGGATAGGAGTTTCTTCTGAGAAAACCACAAGAGGTCAACCTCTCATGGGTGGTAGAATTATACACTAACTTCCATTTTCCCTCTCTTCAATCGATATATATGCGCCGAAAGCAAGTATCAATTTCAGAAGAAGCTATTCAGCAAGTGCTTAATGTCTTACCAGTACCAAGTGACATGGATGGCTACCAAGAGGTCTTACATCAGCGAGAAAAGTTTGGGTTTGATTGGGACTCAATCCTCTGAGTCATTGCTGAACCAGAGGCATTTTGGATCCATGGTCGACTTAAGATGAGGCCCAAGTGCATTGATGCACGTTTCCTCACTGTAAAAGCTAGAGCTTGGGCCCAGATCCTATCCTACTATGTGCTACCTAGCACCCACAAGTCGTCCTTCACGGCAGATCTCGCTTTGCTTGTTTGGTGTGTTTTCACAGAGAGACCAGTGAACATCCCGCTTCTTGTCAAGCAAGCGATGGGTCAAGCCCACGCCCGGGGCAATTTGCCATTTCCAGCATTGATATCTAATTTAGCTGCTGCTGCGGGTGTTCCTTGGGAAGCCATGGACACGAAGGCTATAATTCCAGCTAAGGGCGATGTGGTCCCAAGCGGAAAATACTTACATCTTCCCATGAACAACCCAAGCCTTGACATAGCCTTTCCATCTACTGTTCTTTCCACCTCATCGTCACCATCACGGCAAAGATCCACCCATCAAAGGATAGAAGATCTACACCGGAAGATTGATAAATATGAGCGGCGTAACCAACGCCGATACACTTACATCAAGAAGCTTCTACGTTGTGTTACCCCTGGCATGGAAGAACCCGAAATATTCACATCCACCTCAAACCCAAGTGATGGGAGCTCTGATGAAGGGGATAGTAAAGGATATGCTCTCTGTTGGTGGCGCTCGCATAGGTAAAGCGCATGCACACCAAGTAGTTCCTGGTTGGTGTGCGCACGCACGCACACATGTGTGCGTACGCACACACCCTGTTTTTCAGCACCTATGTTTTTATGATCTAACCATGGTTTTGAACCTCTAAACCCCTATTTTTTTCCTTTTAACCCTAGGTTTTACTAGTAAGCTTAGTAATTAGAAGGAGGTGGGAATTTGATGTGGCTTAGAGTTGAAGAAAGAGGTAAATATGATAAGTTATAAGGAAGAGATGTGATTGTTAAATGAAGTTAAGATGCCATGGCTTTGATGAAAGATTGTATTATGATCATGAATATTAAACGGCTTATGAATGATGATATCTGAGATACGAGTTTCCCTGGATAACAGAACCGTGGCTTGCCACCACGTGTTCTAGGTTGAAACTCGATACTC
Organism: Arachis stenosperma; assembly: GCF_014773155.1. NCBI lineage: Eukaryota > Viridiplantae > Streptophyta > Magnoliopsida > Fabales > Fabaceae > Arachis > Arachis stenosperma. Next base: position 98,407,582 of record NC_080380.1, on the reverse strand, counting down.
TGTTGACCCTATATCGTAAGGGTGACCGGGCACATATAAATTCCCGGGTATGGATATCCCCATTGAGTGATATATGAATGAATGATTAAATAATGAATGAAAGTAAAATCTATGCATAGACTCATGGGGATGCGCGACAGGGGATAGTCTAAGGTTTTCGGACTTGTCGGGTTGGCTGGATAACCGACAGATGTGCCTCATCAGCCGTAGAACAGGCATACATCATGTGAATTTATTTGTTTTGTCTGCTATGCATTATTTAGGATTACCTAACTGGATATATTTTCTGCTACCTGTTATATTTGCTACTTGCACTATCTATTTCCTACTTTGTGCGTGAATTTGTTTGGTTGTTTGTCTTTGTTGGATCATGGATGATGGAGGAGTGGAAGAAGGGTGGATTGGTTAAGGGTTAAATGTTAGGTTTTAAAGTAAGTAAGTTTAGGGTACTTAGATCACCTACCACTTTTTATGGCTTCTGCTTAAAGTTTAAGTTTTGTAACTGTATGTTGAAGTTCTAGGATTGCCTCTGGTATTCCCAGGACCTTATATATTATACGCGTGGCACCTTTACCATGCTGAGAACCTCTGGTTCTCACCTCATATTATGTTTTGTTTTCATATGCAGGTCGAGAGACTCCTCGCAAGGCGTCTGAATTTTCTGAAGCGGAGTAGTCCCTGGATTGTATTTTGGGTTCTCAGTTTGTATATATATGTATATGTACTTAGCTTTCTCTCCATGAAATTAGATTATTTTGTTCCTCATAGAGGTTACCGGAGAGTTAGGGACTTATTTCTATATTTTGGGTATTTGGAATTCTTATGTATATATGTAAATATTCTCTGGTCAGCCTTGGCTTCGCAGGCTGAGTTAGGAGCTAGTTTCACTGTATTCTTGGCACTCTTGTGACTCTTTCACTTATTCTTATCCTTAACTTTTAGGTTTCTTAGCATGCAAGTAATTCTATTTCTTAAGCGTTGCGCTTTTTATTTTGCGATTTGTTTTATCCGTTTTTCAAGACTCCAAGTATATTATCTCTTTCCACTATTATATGTAAATATTTTATGATTAGAGGTCCGTAACACCACACTACCTCTATTCTACGACTTAAACATAAAACTCTGTGTAGTAGGGTGTTACAAAAAATATCTAATGTATTATAATTTGCATATATATTAACAAACATGACAGCCCGGTAACTATTCATGCATGTCTCCTTCTTTGAGAAGAGGTGTTTAAGTATGAAGGACCATAAGGTATAAATACAATTCTTTTCTACTACTAATATTTTTTTAATTATATTTTCTCATGCATCGTATACTATTCTTTTCTGTTACTATTATTCTTTGCACAAATATGAGTTTTAGAAAAGAGTAATATTAAATTGAATGTTCTTATCTATGAGAACATTATGGCTTATTATATTATAAATTAACAATGTACCATATAACAGAAAATAGAAATATATATTTATTTTTTGTTACTTATATACTCTTTTTTAATGGTCTAAAATAACTTATATATTATTAAATTATTTGTATTATTTATGCAATATTTTTTTCTTTTGGTAATTATTCGTTGATAAATGTTGAATTTAACGATGCTATTTATTATATTTCAATGTGTTCACTTTAAAAATATTTGCATAACGGAGGGAAAAAATTATAAAAAATTATAAAATCAACATTTTCATGGATCCTAGAAAATATATTTATTGTATCATACATTTTCTTTTTATTACAAATAAAAATATAATATTAAAAGTCAGGAGTAGCTAAAATTAAAGGATATGTAAAGACTTAAGTATTATTTGATGCGTAATATTTTGGACTAAACATGATAAAAAAAATGAGTTTACAAAATTTCATCCTCTTTTGATATTATATTAGTAAATACATAAATCGTTTCGTAGATAGTTAGAAAGCTTTACGTATATAGACACGGGAGCTTCTAACCTTCACGGGACGGGGCAGGTGCAACAGTTATCTTTCTGCTGTAGCTGTTAATGCACCACGATTGACTCTATTATTACTATATATTGAGATGAAATATTTTCTTTAAGAAAATAACGAGTTCTTTTCTCTTCTATCCTTTTTTTGGTCTCTCTCTCATCTTTATATGTAATTATAAATGAGTACTAATAAATTTGACAATAAAATTTTGGTAAAGTTAAACATGACATTGCGTAATTACAATTAAAATTAATCATAAGTGGGATATTTTAATTCTTAACTATTAAAAATTAAATTTGTAATCTGTAGCGCATTTAAAAGACAATAATACTGACAAAGGTACTTTTATCTTTTTAATTAATGTTCAAAGGTATAATTAAAAAGTTAAAATTAACATTTAAATGGAATAGTTTAATCTATTTATATACAAATTTAATTTTTTAATGTTCATAATTGTTGATGCACTTTGATATAGATAACCATTAGTTGATAGTTGTCATGAAGGTTTTTAGAAAAAAGTACAATTAAAACGTGACATTTTTGAAAAAACTATAGAAAAATGAATTTGTTAGACCTCCAACACAAGACATGTGATTAAATGTAAATAGAGCGATTATGTTTTGCTTTGTGACAAAAAAATATTTTCAGAAATTGAAACAAAATTTAAAATCCAATGTTAACCTCCAAAAAGAAAAATAAAAAAAAAACTAAATTTTTCGCAAATAAGCACAAATTATGATCAAAGTAGTTTCCAATTTGAATACCAGACAAAAGTTAAAACGGGAAGAGTATATTGATAGAGAGTGATGTTAGATGTCCTAGGTAAAGAAAGGCCAGCTTCTAAATTGGCGTCAAAGGAAAAGAAAAAGCATTGTTCCAAATGTCGTATGGTTCTCCTATAACCGAACGTGATTGGATAGGTTATGAGAATGATGTGGTTATAGCCAACGAAGACATAGGGACCTTCTGATCCGAGGTCAAGTCTGAGCTTGAGAACAGGTAATCAGGGTGATTCAGGCATCGATAATTTCTGAATGGTGAGGCCATGTTGCGATAACGTGCACGGAGTCGTTCAAGGGCGTTGCAGGTCTCGTAGTGGACGACTTTCTCCTCCTCTAACAAGTCCTGGTTGAAGTCATCAATGACCATCGCATGCAACTCCAGTAGCCTTCTCAGCAAGGCCGCTGCAGCATCTTCCCGAGCAAGATGTTCGTCGTTCGAATATCTCCTGGCGAAACTGCAAGGAGAATAATTCGAGGCATTGGGAACGGCAACCAGAAATCTGTGAACAGTTCCCCTGGTGGCGGATTCGTACATCTGCATGTGGTAGACAGGCAGAGGTTCGTGTAGACTAGTACACACTTGACGAAGTGAGGTCTGGCAGCTCTTGTATAGAGCCACACGGCTCCAATCACGATCTGGAACGAATTCGATCCCTGCAAAGAAAGATGGGGTCAGACACGTATTGCAGGCGCAAATGGGGCTATTCTTGTAAGTGGATGATGACAGAGACGTACCATTTTCATGGCAGTCTACTAGGGTCAACTGGCGAAGGACATCATTCTGGTTGAAGGACCAGGGATTAGCGTGGACGCTTGAGCCAGCACGTCACCGCGCCCAACGCGCTGCATAAATAAGTGATCGGATGTGCTCTATGGAAGCTATTTCTTCAGCGGTGGCGGCAAGGTTGATCGGGTACGACATAGCTGGCGGCTTAGGAATACAATGTGAGATCGAAGGGCTTTCGGTGTGCTTTATACGATGCAACATAAAGTATATACAGGCTCGGGATCCATCACCTCCACCACAGAGAATGGGCCCCACGTACTATGTTCATTTGTAAGAAAAGTGGAAAATATGTATGTGTGTGAATGATGTGGACAATAAATTTAAAAATAAATTTTTCATTCTTAATTATTTATATAATTTTAGAATTTAAAATTTTAAAAATTAGGTTTAACAATTATGCACATTTATATTAAGTATGGTTACATCCAATTTTACTACTAACGGCTTAATAGACATTATGGTGTTTGTTTAGTCGCTGTTTTAGTGTTTTTAAGAGATTAATAGTGATAATTGGTTGTAAGTATGACGACTGTATATTCTTGAGAAGTACAAGTTCTTGATTTAGCTCAGTCTTCATAACAATATTTCTACCTCAGAGTTTCATTTGGGTCGTGACTTAGCTTCATCTAGCACTTGTCATCGGTGTCAGAATGGTTCTGCATCCATTCTTTGTTGTCTTCAGGAGTACCCTAGTGTCAAGGAGGTCTGGAACCTTTTTAGGCCTTATTCAGATAACTCGAATTTATGTGATTGCCTCTACAGAGGTACAAGGAGTGGAGATATTTTTTTTTTCTTTTCGGCCATGTGGTGAATTTAGAGAAGCAGGAATAATGACTTATTTAATACAGATGTCTCTTGGAGTGCTAGTAAAGTAGTGAGTTTGATTCGTAGTTCAGTAAGGAGTTCCACACTATTTTTGGTATGTATCAATCTTTGTCTCCTCCTTCACTTTGTTTGCATTGGGTTCCACCTCCAGTTCATTATGTTAAATTGAATTGTGATACTAGTTGTGTTGCTTCTTTTGGCTATGCTGGTTTTGGTTGTATCATTCGCAATTCTGATGGATGTTGGTTGAAAGGTTGCACTGGGAAAGTTGACGTGTGCAGCATTCTTTTAACTGAATTGTATGCGATTTGGAGAGGTTTGCTCCAAGCTTGGGATAGTGGATTTCGTGAGGTTATTTGTGAAACAGACTGTTTAGAAGCTCTTTTCTTGGTAAACAAAAGAATGCTTGCTAAGGATATTCCAGAATGGGATTTGGCAAAGCATATACAGGAGGAAATGAATTGGAATTTAAGATTCTCTATTCTTTTAATTCAGAGGAACGCAAATAGTGTTGCAGATTATATGGCTAGAGCTGTTGCTTCTGGCACGAACATTCACTCGAATTGGAGTTAACTATAGAGTGAGTTTCAACATCTAATAGACTTAGATATGAACCTAACCAATTAATTTGATTTTGTCTTTGTTATTTTCTTTCTTTCTTTTCTGTTTAGTCACCAAAAAAAACAAAAAGATAAATTTTTATATTTTTATTTTTAAAATTATAAATTTTATAAAATGATTTAAAATAAAAAATAAAAAATATATAAACATAAACATAAACATAAAACTTTTATTAATTATTTAAATTTTAGAATGTATAAAATTTATAAATTTAAATTAAATAAGATATTAAAAAAATTATTATATTTTTATTATGTGTAACAAAATCAAGATAAATATGAATAAAATAATTATTTATAAACATTGTATAAGTTTTTTTATTTGTTTAACAATATTAAATTTGAAACATAGATAAAACATTATATTCAAAGCAGTCTTTAATCGTTATGTATACCTCTAAGTTTTATATTCAATTTATTAAATTATCTTTAACTTTATTTCTTTTTTAAAGTTATTAATTTATACTCTTATTAAATTTTTTGTTGTATCACATACTATTATTTTCTCTTATTATAATTATTTTATGTACACATGTTTGTCATTATCTCACCACAATTATTATATTGCCTTGTTCTCATTTCTCTTTTTTTTTTCTCTTCCCATCTTCTCTTTAAATATCACCAAGTTAAGTACCTATCACAATTTTATATCTTGTTTGTCAATTTGATCTATAACTATTTGTGCTGTTAACTTTTATGAGTCGCATTGTTAATATGTTATTAAAAGAATTCGTTTTTGTATCTTACAAATATCAAGTTCTATAAGAATAATAGTTTTATTTATGCGTGTCTTAAGTAACTTTATTGCTATATTAGAAGAATCTTAAGACATAAAGTAGTAAAAAAAATTTTCAAATGATCAAAATTCAAAGTTAGTAACCCTAAAAAATAATATCAAAATATATTACTTTTAACCAATATAACAAAAATTGTATAATATTGTACGTTTTAATTAACAATTATAAATTTAAGTTACAATTTAATATAGCACCTTAACACAGAAGATTGTTATTGCTTTCTATGTTTGACTGCTAGTATATAAGTTTTATCTATACTTTATTGTGTACATTAATGAAATTAAAGAGACAAAAAAAGAGTAATCATAGTATAGTAAAGAGACAGAGAAAAGAGGTAACTAAGAAAAGAATGAAGGGTGATGCTTAAGGAGAGTAAAGAGATTATTATTTTATGTTGTATGTCTTGAGATAATGCGATCGTACTATAAAGATGATATTAGTTGTCATAGCTATTGCGAATCTTCTTACTATTTTGTTTGTTATTTAAATACTATCTATAAAAAATAATTACTTAAAGTAAAACACTATATAAAAAAGAGATAGAAAACTTTTGAATGTATCATTGTGGTTTATTTCTTGAATCTCACTTGATATTACTCAAAGTTAAAAGGTTGACAGCGGAGATTTTTTTATTAGTTAAAAATTTCAAATTTCTCTCTCTCTTAATTTGATTAAATAGTTTTTTTAGGTTAGAATATTTTTAACTTCCTCTATAATAAATAATTTTTTAAGTATTAAATACATATCATAGAGTACGTATTGAGTACTTAATTATATAGTTTATTATACTATCTTTGTACCACAGAACAATTAATAAACAATTTTGTATCTTCTTTTCGTTACTTATTTTCATTTATTTTGGTTATGTAAGTTAGTGTTTATATAATCAACTCATTTTGTACTACTTATGCAATTTCTTTCCTTCTCGTAGATATCTGTTTATAAATGGTCTTAGAAAATTTAATACACAAATGCTCTTATCTTATCAAATCTTTAATATTATATGTCAATTAAATATTATACGGCAACACATATGGTTATAGATGAAATATTTCTTATTTACATAGAAATTTAAGTCATAAATTAACAAATTCTCTCTAACATTTGTTAATATTTGAATTTTGCATTCTCAAAGTCATAAATGAGAATTTCGGAGCAGTCCTTTGAATGGAATTTTTTAAAGACTTACACATTTTTAATACACGATTTTAATTTTCTGATGTCTTCTATCTTATAACATATCACATAACTATCTATGAGACCATATACATTAAAGGTCAATTTAAAATTCAGCGTGTATTTTGTGAGTCAAATGTGTAATCTTATTTTAATTTAAACTTGAAATTTGTTTAGTTACTTTAAATTAGTTTTGGAAACTTTTTTCAATTATAATTTTTTAGTAATTGTGATTCTATGGTTAGTACTGTTAGTTTTTTCCAAATTATTTTTCCAATCAGTTGTGATGATATTATTGTCTCCTGATTATAATAACATGTTAGACTAAATTTTATTACCTGTTATACTTTTATTATCATTGTATGCTTATTTTTTTATTTAGTTGATCTTAACTTGTGAGATTAATAAATTATGAGATAAATTATTTTTTGTATCTCTTTATGGAAAAAAAATTAACGAGGAAAGACGTTAAAGGGAAAAAATTTCATGAACCACCTATTATACATAAAGTGAACGTGATGGCTAAAATTTTTTAGCTAAAGGAAATATCGTGTGGGTTCCAAATATATGATAGCGGTAAGAACACTAAACTAACCACAGACTATTGTTCTGTCCCTATCTTTGTCTGTCATTTCTTTTCAGAAAACTTTAATTTATGTGATAAAAAAATTGCGACAATTACTTCTATAGTTTGGAATGAGATGTATGGGAATGACTCGACAAGACCTTTTATCCCACATAAGAGAATTGTCCAATCACATATGGCATTACATTTTCTCTTTTGTGGCTTGAATGAAAGCATTCTTTTACCCTGATTAAATAATGTCTGCAGTCAACGAATGTGGGCTTTGGGTCATCGATTTTTAAAATGGTTAATCCATTTGTCACATATCCTACAGTAACTCACGCAAGCTTCATACTCAGCTTTTCACAACTTTCTTCGTGCTACCATGGCGGGGGACTTCTGTTGAATAAAGAAGCAGCATCGTTCCAAAGTATTTGATTCACTTATTTTTCATGTCGAATATAAATTTCTTGGGGTAGGGAAGCTATCGTCGGAGAATATATTCTTAGCTACCATTGCTAGCTAACCATTAACAGGTATTCCTGAGTCTCTGACCACTCTATTTATCATTGATACGGTTGCACACAGGCGTGGCCATGTGTCGTTTGCATGTGTTGAGAAACTTATTCCATTACATGACTAAGCATGCGACCACTGATGCTATTAGATTTTTTGCATCATTTATGCTTTAGCAAGGCTAGTAACGGTTAGGAACCATTAGGGGTACATGTCATAGGTTATTCTATCCCTTTGAGTCAAGTGGGGTATATGTCATGAGAGTATTGTATCATGTAGCACCTATAAGACAATTTTTTCCTACAAACCACAAAAGTCAAATGTTCATCCTATGAATACTCCACAGGTGCCTAACTAATTTAATCATATGTTTTCCCATACGGATGATGAAACCATTCTGAAACAGAAGAATTTATTATAATTATTATTCACTTTGGTTTATATTTTATGATGCAACCATCGGTTTATCTTTTTCTATTCTAAAGTTAGATGAGATCCAAAAATATGTAGTAGTGAGTGTAAATATAATACAAAAAAAATTAAAAATCGATATTTAAAATTTAAAATATATTAATTAAATGGGTGTTAACCTTAACAATTTATAAGTAGGTTTTAATCTGAATTAAATAATTTTTTCTGTTAGACTGTGATAAATAAATATAAAGTAATATCAGTTGGATACGTTAGTATGTTAAGTATAATATATTGTGGATTGACCAAATTTGTATTCTTATCGTAATTTGATTTTTTTAAGATGGTGCAAATAAACTTCCTTATAGAATTGGGATTAAAATCATTTGCAATTCAGGAAGTTTCATGAACACCTCTTCCTCTAGTTCCCCATTCAGGAAAGCATTCTTTATATTCAATTGATATAAAGGCCAATTGTAATTCGCAGCAAGAGATAAGAGAATCCGCACAGAACTGAGTTTGGCAACTGGAGCAAAAGTCTCTCGATAGTCTACTCCATAAGTTTGTGTATATCCCCTAGCTACTAACCTAGCCTTATACCTCTCTATGCTTCCATAAGCATTGCACTTGATGGTAAAAAGCCACCTGCAGCCAACCAATTTTGTATTCTATAGCAGATCTACAATCTCCCAAGTTTCATTTTTCTTAAGTGTATGCCACTCTTCCATCACTGCTAATTTCCAGTTGGGATCATCTAGTGCTTCCTCTATGTTCCTAGGCTCAAACAGATTTGTAATTTTAGAAGTAAAAGCACGATATTTTTAAGAGAGATTTTGGTAAGAGACATAATTAGAAATTAGATGGTTGGTGCTGGTTTTGAGTATCTTTTTGGTGCAGGTTCTGGTTTCTTTCCTAAGGGCTATTGGCAAATTATTATTAGAAGTGACAATTTTAGATTTACCTAGAAGTTCTTGAAGTACTACAATTGGGCCGTCTTTTGAGTTTTCAGATTGGGTTGGTACAAAGATGATGGGCTGGTCTCTAGTCTTCTTGGGATATTTCCGAACATAACACTGAAGCTCCTTTTCTTGTGGTATTTCTTTTCCTGTTTGGATTCCAAGTAATTCTGGCACAATTTCAGAATTGGTTTCCATATCTTGTTTTGCAATTGTTTCAGAATTTACTTGGTTAGTGAAAGTTGTATCCTCAATATGTAAGATAGGAGTGGGTAAAGGTTCATGCAAAAAATTTTCTTCCCTTAGACTCTCCCCTGAAGAGAATTTTTTTGAAAAAAGGTTTCATGTTCCAAAAAAGTAACATCCATACTTACATGAAATTTCTTGGTGTGTGGATTGAAACATTTACAACCCTTTTGACTTGGGGAATAGCCAATAAAAATGCATTTTTCTGCCCTTGGATCAAGTTTACTTCGATATGAAGGTGTATGAAAAAACACAGTGCAACCAAATACTTTTAAAGGTAAGTCAGAATGCAACCTACATGCTGGAAAATTCTTTTTGAAAATATCCAACGATGTGCAGTAATTTAACACACGTGTGGACATTCGATTTATGAGATAGGCTGCTGTTAGAACAGCATCTCCCCATAAATACTTTGGAACATTACCCTCAAATATAATGGCACGTGCTACTTCAAGAAGGTGTTTATTCTTCCTTTCAGCAATGCCATTTTGTTGGGGTGTATTGGGGCATGTAGATTGATGTTGAATACCTTTCTTTTGAAGAAATTCACCAAGATTTTTATTAAGGTATTCAGTGTCATTATCACTTCTTAATATTGAAATTTTTGTGTCAAATTGTGTTTCTACCATTGTTGAAAAATATTGAAAAATTTTAGAAACCTCAAATTTTTCATGCATGAGATAGATCCAACATAGTTGTGTGTGGTCATCGATAAAAGTTACAAACCATTTTTTTTCAAATTGAGTTGTTATTTTTGATGGACCCCATACATCACTATGAATCAAGTGAAAAGGTTTAGATGCATGATAAGGTTGAGAGTAATAAGGAGCTCTATGGCTCTTTGAACGAATACAACTTTCACATTTAAGTAAGAAAGAATCAATATTTTTAAACAAACTTGGAAACAAATGTTTGAGATATGAAAAACTAAGGTGTCCTAGTCTATTGTGCCAGAGAATTATTTGGTCATTTATAAGCTTAGAAATTATACCACTAAATCCTTGAGCTATTTTATCCTCCGAAATATCCTCAAAGTGATAAAGCTCATCCATCATCTTAGCACTGCCAATCATCTTCCCCGAAGTCTGGTCCTGAAAAATACCATAAGTGTCAAAGAATGTCATAGCACAATTGGAATCCTTGCAGATTTTACTAATAGAGAGAAGATTACAAGAAAGCTTTGGTACATGTAGGATATTTCTTAGGTCAATGTTTTTAGACAGTTTAATTGTACCTTTTCCAGCAATAGATGAAAAACTACCATCAGCAACTCTAATTTTTTCATTTTCAAAGCAAGGAGAATAAGTTTTAAATAAAGGGGAGAGGCTGGTCATATGGTCAGTGCCCCTGAATCGACAATCCATGGTGCATTCAAGTTTGAGGTGCAGTTAAGGGACATAGGAATACTAAAATTACCTGTTTGAGCCAAAGAATCACTAGGAGTACTAGACACAGAATTGGAATTTAACAGCCTTATGAGCTGCTCAACCTGTTCCTCACTCAATGATGATTTTTCAGCCTCATGAGCAGTTGGGGTAGAGCGTATTTTGGGATCAAGTTTGCTGCCTTTAAGATGTGCTGGTTTTCCATGAATCTTCCAGTAGGTTTTTCGGGTGTGACGAAGTTTATTGCAGTGGTCACACCAAAGATTGGAGGGGTGCTTCTGATTTGATGAACTTTTAAGTGCAATAGGTGCCACTAAAAGTGAATTAGATTGCAAAGAGGTTTGTTCAGTCTTGCCTTTTCCCATCATCACAGCTCTACAAGTTTTTTCTCTTCTAACTTCAGCAAATACTTCTCCAATTGAGGGTAGGATTGCTCTTCCAATAATTCTGCCACGAACTTCATCTAGCTCCACATTGAGGCCTGCAAGAAACTGGAATATCCTCCCTTCTTCCACTGTTTGTTGGTGGTGTTTGGCATCAGCGACTGAATTCTACTTGCAGTTATTGAAGTGGTCAAGATCCTGCCACACCCGCTTCAATGTGTGGAAATATTTGGTGACATTGTCACTCCCTTGTTGAATTTCTCTAGCTTTTAGAGTAAGTTCATAAATCTGGGATTTATTCCCAAGATCAGAGTACATCTCCTTGACACTATCCCACAATTCTTTGGCTATGGTATAGTACATGTAGTTACTGCTAATATCCTCCTCCATTGAGTTCACCAACCATGTCATCACCATGGAATTTTCGGTATCCCACACATGATATAGTGGGTCAGTGATGTTAGGCTGGCTTCACTCACCGGTGAGATATCCAATATTCTCTCTTCCACGGATATACATCTGAACTGATTGAGACCACCTAAGGTAGTTTGACCTATTGAGTCGAAATGTGGTGATCTGAACTGAATGGGAGTCACCACTAACTAGTACCCGTTGCTCAGATTTTAAATCTGATGGAGTGGGAGTGGTGTTCTCCTTCTGTTCAGGATTAATGACTGAGGAACTGTCAGCCATAGTTATTGTTCCGAGGGTTACCTGAAATTGTAGGTCGATCTCGGACGAGATCTTCTGTGTGGGTCGGAGCTGTTGTCTCCGACTTGTTGGACTTGGTGATGGTGTTGATCCTTCGGCCCCGGAGGGTGGGGGGTACCTGCAAGGGACTTCAATGCTTAAGTTAGCAAGGGTATTAAGCAGGTATTGAGTAGAATCAGAGTATGAGTTATACCTGGGTGCTCCAATGTATTTATAATGGTGTAGAGCGACCTTCTTAGATAAGATAAGTTAGTTATCTTATCTTATCTTTATCTTCGAGCGAGGTCATCTTATTTTCAAGGGAACCGTCCTTATCTCTATAGGCTTGGGCTGCCCTTGGATTTGGGTCGTGTTCCTCTGTTTGGGCCCTTTATTGGGCTTTCCTGGTAGTTTGGCCGAGCTCTTTGAGAAGCGGCCGGATTGTCCTGACCTGACGAGGTCGGTCGACTTGTCAGTAGAACATCCCGGGTCGGACATCTCGACCCAGGGTATAAACAGTGCCCCTGCTCGAGCTCGATTTCCCTTTGGAGGTAAAGTTTTAGTTTTTAGGACTTTGAACCTTCTCGGGTGGAGCCGAACTTGAGCATTTTGTCGACTTTATCTTTGTAGAGTTCCTTTTTTGAATGCGGAACGTTTCGCTTCCTCTGAGAGCGCGTGCTTTTGGATTAGCGTCCTTGCCTTGGGAACGCACGAGGGTTTTTAAATGCCCTCATTAATCGGTTTTAATGCTTCGTTTCTTTGATCTTTTTGAACTTTTCACCAAACAGTTTCTCTCTTATTTCATAACTTCCCTTTTCTTTCTCATCTTTTGTTTTCCCCTGAAAGCTTACGTTTCTTGGTGTCTCAACGTGGTTTCGGCGATCGTGAGTGCTTCCGACGACAGCTTCTGACCTCTTCGTCTTCAACCTTCTTCCGCATTCTTCTCCCTTTTTTTCAGGTTGGTTTTTCTTTTTCTTCCGTCATCTATTTTGCTGCTCTATATTTGTTTTTTGAAGTTCTGACTGAGTGCATGTTCGAAAGCTTGAATATTTGTATATTATCACGCTTGGTTTATTACTGTGATGCACGCCTTCTGGTCTTCTTTTTGCCTTTATGTATGCTTCTGGGTATTTTCTCCAGATTTGGCTTTTTAGGGCTTCGTATGCTACTCCTGTTTTGCTGAACTTTGTTTGTTTTAAGGAAGTTTGCTCCTTTTGATGGCTTTTTTGATCTTCTTCGCGTTTGTTTTTGTTGGAAAGGGTTTCTGCTGAGACATTAGTCTTATGAATTTTTCTTGAATCTTTATTCCCTGATTGCCTCCAAAGGATGCCCCTGGACTTTGGGTTGTGTCCTGGGGTTTTCCTTTTTATCTGTTGTACCGCGTTGGATTATGCTGTCTAAGTTATTTTGATTTCGTCTGGGATGTCTTTACCTTTTTAGTAACCCAATTTTTTTCTTGCTTGTAGGATTAGTTGGCCATGTCTTCCCGAAAAAATATTGTCGAGGCGTCTTCTGAGGTTCCCGAAGGGATGTCTGATTGGTTGGACTCTCTTGTCTTGCTGTGTGTTTCTTTAGTCGATTCAGAATTTTGTGTGACGCTTAGAAAGCATCATCGTGTCTGTAGTAGTGAGGATCAGGAGGGCAATTATGAGTTGGTAGCACCTGATTCTGGTGATAGAGTTTGCTTCCCAGTCCTGATTCAGGAGGAGCATCCCTTTTTCTATGCTTATGACTTCTTTTTTAGCCAAATGAACATCACCTTTCCTTTTACTTCTTTTGAAACTGACCTGTTATGGTCTTGTAACGTAGCCCCTTCGCATCTCCATCCGAAATCATGGGGCTTCATTAAGATTTTTCAGCTTGTTTGTCGAGAATTTGATGTTACGCCTTCTCAAACTCTTTTTCTGTATCTTTTTGTGTTGACCAAACCTAGGACTACCAAGAAAAAGGCTTCTTGGATTTCTTTTAGGTCTGCTCAAGGGCACAAGGTTTTTTCCATGTATGACGAATCTTTCTGAGATTTTAAGAACTACTTCTATAAGGTCCGAGCTGTTGAAGGAGCCCGACCTTTCTTTCTGGATGAAAATAATGAGCCCTTCTTTCCCCTAGAGTGGCAGAGGAACGTAGTGGTATCCCGATATACTTGGGAGATGTTGAGCAAGGTCGAGAAGGCCTTTGTGAATGTTTTAGAGGATATTTGGGGAGAACCTCCTCATTTGGACACTAAAAAGTCTTTGGGAGATTCGTCCCTTATTCGAACTGCTTTGGGTACTGCCTTGATATATTTTGTTTTCTTGATTCCTTCCTATTTTTTCTCCTGGTTTGATAAATTGTTGTTTTTCATTTTTTAGAGATTGCCAAAAATAATGACGCAATGAAGGCTTTCAAGTAAGCGAAGAAAGCTACTGCAGCTCAAAACATCTCGGCCCGAGCTGATGGGGAAGGAACTTCCCAAGCTCCTTCGAAGCTGCCCGTGCCGAACTCTCCTGGCCCGAGGAGAATGATTCCTACTCCTCGGGTCCGTTTAGTGGATCCCCCTCAATCTTCTACTGCTGCTGTGGTTTCTTCTTCGGCCGCCCCTCCTCCAAAAAGACCTCGAACTGTTGAACCCTTTAATCTAGATGCCCCGGATTTTTATCCTATTGGTTTTATGGACCAGCAGATCGCTCCTTATGGTGCTCTTTCAATGGATGATGTATCTCTCCTTCATCACTTGGATTTTCTAACTCGGAGTAGTGTTAAAATGGCTCATATGGGAGCTGCTTTGTATCGCACTGCCCAAAATCTGCCTCTTCATGCTACCAAAGCTTTTATGGAGGAAGCTAAGCAAGAATTTGATCAGAAGAAAGGTCTAAAGGAGGCGTTTGAAGCGGAGGTGACTACACTGAAGAAGGAGCTGGAGGGGGAGAAGGCCAGCTCTTTTGCCCTGGCGGCCTCTGTGCGATTGGCTGAGGATGTGGCTTTGAAACACAAAGAAAGCTAGGGGTCACGTCCTACCGAGAAGTGATGCGTCTTCGGGAGGAGCTAGAGTCTGCCCGGGATAATTATTTCGAGCTCCAGGGTCATCTTGTGGGTAGCGTAACTGCTGCTTATGAGAACCTGAAGGAGCAGGTTCAGGTTATCGCCCCGGGAGCTGATCTTACCTTATTTAGCTTGGATAATATTGTGAAGGATGGTAAGATTATCCCTGACGATCCCGATGATGATGATGATGTCGTCCCTCCTCTGGTCACTTCTGCCAAAGCCTCTATTGTCCCGCCTTCCTCAACCTCGGCAGTTGAAGCTACACAGCTGGAGTCTGATCCAGACGTCCAAATTTTGAACCGGGATGATGGGACAGTGGACACAGTTCCCCTTCAGACTCGCCCTCCTTCTCCCCAAGATGCTGCTATTGGGAAGCCTTTGGATCCTCTATAACTTTTCCGATATGTTTGTGTATAGCCCGGTTTTTGTGGGCTTTTGAACTCTTTATTTTTGTAAATGGTGTTTTGTTGACTGTAGATACTTCTGTTGCTTGTTTAGCAACTTTGTTTTGAAAAACAAAGTGGCTTTCGAGCTTCTTGGGCTAATTTTAGTGGCCTCTGAAGCTTACTATTATCATAACTTAGTAGTTTTTATATCATGTCTGCTTTGCACTCGTCTTGGCACCTTTATAGGTTTGTGTCTTGACATGATCAGCTTGATTTTTTGGCCTGACGTTGCTCTCATCAATCTTAAATTGTTGTTTTTCACTTGGAGTCGTAATACTAAGATTGCCGATTCTTCAACTTGGTTTTTGTTCATTTGTAGCACTCCTTTTTGGACTTTACTTAAGGTCTCTTCCAAGGGTAGCTTTATCATGTCGGTTCCTGTCAAATTACTTGGTAATCCTCTTTCTTGGACTTTGTTCAGGTCTCTTTCAGGGATTACCTTTGTAGCTTGGTATCTTGGACCGACTTCGTCATGTCGGGCTTTGTCGAGCTTGCTTGGTAATCCTCTTTCTTGGACTTTGTTTAGGTCTCTTTCAGGGATTACCTTCTGTAGCTTTACATCTTGGGCCGACTTTGTTACATCAGATCCTGTCGAGTTAATTGGTAATCCTCTTTCTTGGACCTGGTTCAGGTCTCTTTCAGGGATCACCTTCTGTAACTTTGTATCTTGGGCCGACTTTGTCATGTCGGGCTTTGTCGAGCTACTTGATAATCCTCTTTTTTGGACCTTGTTTAGGTCCCTTTCAGGGATTTTCTTTTGTAACTTATCTTTCTGGGCCGACTTTGTCATGTCGGGTCCTGTCGAGTTACTTGATAATCCTCTTTTTTGGACATTGTTTAGGTCTATTTCAGGGATTATCTTTTGTAACTTATCTTGTAGGAGTTCGACTTCCTCATGTCGGGCTCTTCGAAGTTATAGTAATTCTCTTTTATAGGGTTGGCCAGACCTCTTTCCAGGGCTTTACTTATAACTTGGGTTGTTGTGGCTGGTCCAACTTTTGTGCCAGCCAGTTATTAAGTTATTTTATAGCAATCCATTTTATTAGGACCTCGTCAGGTCCTTTCTATTGATCACTTTCTATAACTTCTTGCATTATTCTGTTTTCATCTTTGCCAATTTTGTAGAATTTGGGTTTTAGCCCTCGTTTTTATCGTGATCGCGCAGTGAATTTGGTTTTCACTTTCTGTCGATTTGTAGCTTTACAATCGGGCGATGAATGTTTTTAGAATAATACGACTTGAGCGTTTGTAGAGAATCTGAACAAATTTTATTAAAAGAGAATGTAAATATACATGAGGAGTTAGTTTCCTAAGTCGGGTGATTTGTAGGTCTTGGCAGGGCACCTCGTTAAAAAACCTTTTTCAGGAAAAAGAGTGCACCTTGTCCAAGATCTTTTATCATCCCTAACTATAGTACCTTCTTAGGTTGCAGGCGTGCCTTAATCTAGGAAGCTCTCGCCCGTCGAGTTCGGAAAGCTTGTAGTAGCCCTTTCCTAGTACTTCTATGACTCGGAAGGGTCCTTTCCAATTTGCTGCCAGCTTTCCTTCTCCAGGTCGAGTTGTTCCTATGTCGTTTCGGATTAGGATGAGGTCGTCTTCAGCAAAGGCCCGCTGTATTACTTTTCGGTTGTATCTGGAGGCCATTCGTCGTTTCAACGCCTCTTCCCTTATCCGAGCTCTTTCTCGGATTTCTGGAAGTAAGTCGAGCTCTTCCCTTTGAAGTTGGGAATTGGCTTTTTCGTTAAATGGATTACTCTGGGTGATCCTTCTTCGACCTCCATTGGGATCATCGCCTCCATTCCGTAAGCTAATCGGAAGGTGATTCCTTTGTCGTGGAATGTGGACTCATTCGATATGCCCATAGGGCTTGCGGGAGTTCCTCGGCCCAGGCTCCCTTTGCATCCTATAATCTTCATTTTAACTCTGCTAATATAACTTTGTTATCAGCTTCAGCTTGCCCATTGGCTTGGGGGTGCTCAACAGAGGTGAATTGTTGTTTTATATTCAGGTCGGCCGCTAGTTTTCTGAAGCCTGCGTCTGTGAACTGGGTACCATTGTCTGTAGTGATGGAGTATGGAACTCCGAACCTTGTGATGATATTTCTATATAGGAATTTCTAACTTCTTTGAGCTGTGGCATTGGCTAGGGGTTCTGCCTCGATCCATTTTGTGAAGTAGTCTATTCCTACTATGAGGAATTTGACTTGTCCTAATCCTTGAGGAAAAGGTCCGAGGAGATCGAGTCCCATTTTGCGAATGGCCAAGGTGAGGTTACGCTGATGAGTTCCTCTGGTGGAGCGGTGTGGAAGTTGGCATGCTTCCTACATGGTGAACTTGTCCTTACAAATTTTGTGGCTTCTTTTTGTAGAGTTGGCCAATAAAATCCTGCCCGGAGTACTTTTTTGGCGAGTGCCTGCGCTCCGAGGTGATTGCCACAAATGCCACTTTGTACTTCTTCTAGGACATCTTTTGTGTTGGAAGTCAGCACGCATTTTAGCAGTGGTATTGAAATCCCTCTTTTGTACAGAGTATTATTTATGATGGTATAGTATTGTGCTTCTCGTTTTAACCTCTTTGCCTCTTTCTCATCTGTGGGGAGAGCTTCTGTTCTGAGGTAGTTAATTATGGGAGTCATCCATCCCTGATCGCGACCTGTTATGGCTAGGACTTTTTCTTCCTCTGAGATTGATGGATTCTGTAGAATTTCTTGGATGAGGCTTCTATTGTTGCCTCCTGATTTGGTGTTGGCTAGTTTTGAGAGTACATCGGCCCGGGCGATTTATTCTCAGGGTATGTGACGAATTTCATACTCTCTGAGTTGTCCAAGCTGTTCTCTGGTTTTGTCCAAGTACTTTTTCATAGTGGGATCTTTGGCTTGGTAGCTTCCTACTATTTGTGAAATAACTACCTGTGAATCGCTGAAGATGATAAGTTTTTGAGCTCCAACCTCCCTAGCCAGCTCAAACCAACTAGTAGTGCCTCGTATTCCGCTTGATTGTTTGAGGCAGGGAACCCAAATTTGAGGGAGAGTTCGATTTGGGTTCCCTGGTCGCTTTCAATTATTATGTAGCGCCGCTTCCCATTTTATTTGAGGAGCCATCCACATATAGATTCCATTCTGTGGGGATTTCTGGTGTGTCCGTGAATTCTGCAATGAAGTCGGCCAGATACTGAGATTTGATGGCCATCTGAGCTTCGTATTGAAGGTCGAATTCGAACAACTCGACTGCCCATTATAGGATTCTGCCTGCCAAGTCTGTTTTCTGTAAGATCCTTATATGGGCTGGTGGTGGACGAAATTGTGATCCTCAAAGTTGGACTCTTTGTACTTGTATGAAATTTAATTCGAGATAATAATGGCTCTTGGCTATGTGTGGACACAACTCCGTTCAACTTAACCAGCAAGTGTACTGGGTCATCCAAGTAATACCTTACGTGAGTAAGGGTCGATCCCACAAGGATTGTTGGTATGAAGCAAGCTATAGTCATCTTGTAAATCCCAGTCAGGTAGAGTCAAATGTAATTGGATTAGATATTTAAAAGATAAATAAAATAAAGGGATAGAAATACTTATGTAAATTAATAGTGGGAATTTCAGATAAGCGTATGGAGATACTATGCCCTTTCTTTTTCTACTTTCCTACTTCTTCCTTCAATCCTTCTTACTCCTTTCCATGGCAAGCTGTATGTAGGGCATCACCGTTGTCAATGGCTACATCCCATCCTCTCAGTGAAAAAGGTCCAAATGCTCTGTCACAGCACGGCTAATCATCTGTCGGTTCCCAATTAGGTTGGAATAGAATCCCTTGATTCTTTTGCGTCTGTCACTAACGCCCAGCCTTCAGGAGTATGAAGCTCGTCACAGTCATTCAATCCCGGAATCCTACTCGGAATACCACAGACAAGGTTAGACTTTCCGGATTCCCATGAATGCCGCCATCAATTCTAGCTTATACCACGAAGATTCTGATTAAGGAATCCAAGAGATATGCGCCCGGTCTAAGGTAGAACGGAAGTGGTTGTCAATCACGCGTGTTCATAGGTGAGAACGATGATGAGTGTCACGGATCATCACATTCATCAAGTTGAAGTGCAACGAATATCTTAGAATAGGAATAAAGAGAATTGAATAGGAAATAGTAGTAATTGCATTAAAACTTGAGGTACAGCAGAGCTCCACACCCTTAATCTATGGTGTGTAGAAACTCCACCGTTGAAAATACATAAGTGAAAGGTTCAGGCATGGCCGAATGGCCAGCCCCCAAAACGTGATCAATAGCCTCCTAAGATGAAGAATAAAATAAAACTGAGACCAAAGATATGATCAAAAGACTAGGCGTCCAAAGATGTCTAATACACTAGTAAAAAGTTCTATTTATAATAAACTAGCTATTAGGGTTTACAAGAGTAAGTAATTGATGCATAAATCCACTTCCGGGGTCCACTTGGTGTATGTTTGGGCTGAGCTTGATCTATCCACGAGCTGAGGCTTTCATTGGAATTGACCGCCAAGTTGTAACATGTTTTGGACGTTCAACTCCGGGTCATGACGTGTTTCTGGCGTTTTACTCCAGACAGCAGCATGGAACTGGTGTTGAGCGCCAGTTTACGTCGTCAATTCCCAAATAAAGTATGGACTATTATATATTGATGGAAAGCTCTGGATGTCTACTTTCCAACACCGTTGAGAGCGCGCCATTTGAAGTTCTGTAGCTCTAGAAAATCCATTTTGAGTGCAGGGAAGTCAGATTCCAACAGCATCAGCAGTCCTTTGTCAGCCTCCTATCAGAGTTTTGCTCAAGTCCCTCAATTTCAGCCAGAAATTACCTGAAATCACAGAAAAACACACAAACTCATAGTAAAGTCCAGAAATGTGAATTTAACATAAAAACTAATGAAAACATCCCTAAAAGTAGCTTGAACTTACTAAAAATTACCTAAAAACAATGCCAAAAAGCGTATAAATTATCCGCTCATCAGCTGGTTGGTCCGAACTTTAATGGTGTGAGACTGGAAATATGGGTGAAGTCGTCGAGATGTTATTATGGGAGCGTAAGTGATGAGCAGATAATTTATACGCTTTTTGGCATTGTTTTTAGGTAGTTTTTAGTAAGTTCAAGCTACTTTTATGGATGTTTTCATTAGTTTTTATGTTAAATTCATATTTTTGGACTTTACTATGAGTTTGTGTATTTTTCTGTGATTTCAGGTAAATTCTGGCTGAAATTGAGGGACTTGAGCAAAACTCTGAAAAAGGCTGACAAAAAGGACTGCTGATGCTGTTGGAATCTGACCTCCCTGCACTTGAAATGGATTTTCTGGAATTACAGAACTCCAAATGGCGCGCTCTCAACGGCGTTGGAAAGTAGACATCTAGGGCTTTCCCGCAATATATAATAGTTCATACTTTATTTGGAAATTGACGACGTAACTTGGCGTTGAACGCCAAGTTCATGCTGCTGTCTGGAGTTAAACGCCAGAAAAACGTCATGATCCGGAGTTGAACGCCCAAAACACGTCATAACTCGGAGTTCAACTCCAAGAGAAGCCTCAGCTCGTGGATTGATCAAGCTCAGCCCAAAGATACACCAAGTGGGCCCCGGAAGTGGATTTATGCATCAATTACTTACTCATGTAAACCCTAGGAGCTAGTTTATTATAAATAGAACATTTAACTAATGTATTGGACGTCTTTGATCATTCGGTCTTGTGACCACATGGGGGCTGGCCATTCGGCCATGCCTGAACCTTTTACTTATGTATTTTCAACGGTGGAGTTTCTGCACACCATAGATTAAGGGTGTGGAGCTCTGCTGTACCTCAAGTATTAATGCAATTCTATTTTCTTTTATTCAAATCTCTCTTATTCTTATTCCAAGATATTCACTCGTACCCAAGAACATGACGAATGTGATGATTATATGACCCTCATTATCATTCTCACCTATGAACGCGCGTGATTGACAACCACCTCCATTCTACATGCAACCGAGCTTGAATGTGTATCTCTTAGATTCCCCAACAGAATCTTCGTGGTATAAGCTAGATAGATGGCGGCATTTATGAGGATCCGAAAAGTCTCACCTTGTCTGTGGTATTCCGAGTAGGATCCTGGGAATCCGGAAAGTCTAACCTTGTCTGTGGTATTCCGAGTAGGATTCCGGTAATGAATGACTGTGACGTGCTTCAGACTTGCAAGTGCTGGGCGTTAGTGACAAACGCAAAAGAATCAAGGGATTCTATTCCAGTAGGCGCGGGAACCAACCAGTGATTAGCCGTGCTGTGACAGAGTGTGTGAGCGTAGTTTTCACTGCGAGGATGGGATGTAGCCTTCGGCCAGGTGATGCCTCCAGACGATTAGCCATGCGAGTGACAGCCGCA
Organism: Arachis stenosperma; assembly: GCF_014773155.1. Lineage (NCBI taxonomy): Eukaryota > Viridiplantae > Streptophyta > Magnoliopsida > Fabales > Fabaceae > Arachis > Arachis stenosperma. The sequence goes on along the minus strand of NC_080380.1, from coordinate 98,385,640 downwards.
GAGGACCATTTTCCCGAGAGGATTGAAAGTAGCCATCGTCGAATGGTGAACCCCTATAAACAGCTTGCCATGGAAAGGATTAAGAAGGATTGAGTTGAAGCGGGAGAATAGCAGGCGTCCTTGAGCATACAGTATCTCCATTCGCTTATCTGAAATTCCCACCAAATGAATCTGCATAAGTATTCTATCCCTTTTTATTTTCTGTTTATTATTTATTTTAGAAAATCCATAATCAATTGGTTTAATCTGCCTAACTGAGATTTACAAGGTGACCACAGCTTGCTTCATACCAACAATCTCTGTGGGATCGACCCTTACTCACGTAAGATTTATTACTTGGACGACCCAGTACACTTGCTGGTTAGTTGAACGGAGTTGTGAATTCAGCCAGTGCCATAATAATGATTTCATACAAAATAGTTAGAACATGGATCACAATTTCATCCACCAAGTTTTTGGCGCCGTTGCCGGGGAACAATCAATTTCGAACAACAATTTCACAATTGTTTCCAGACCACAATGGTGCCAAGTTTTAATCCGGCAACAACACCAAGTTTTTGGCGCCGTTGCCGGGGATTGTTCGAGTATGGACAACTGACGGTTCATCTTGTTGCTCAGATTAGGTAATTTTCTTTTCAAAAAGTTTTCAAAAATATTTTTTATTATTATTATTATTTTCGTTTTTCTAAAGTATATTTTCGAAAAAAATTAATAAAAATACAAAAAAAATCATAAAATCATAGAAAAAACCAAAAATATTGTGTTTCTTGTTTGAGTCTTGAGTCAATTTTTAAGTTTGGTGTCAATTGCATGCTTTTAAAAATTTTTTCTTGCATTTTTTCGAAAATCCATGCATTCATAGTGTTCTTCATGATCTTCAAGTTGTTCTTGATAAGTCTTCTTGTTTGATCTTGATGTTTTCTTATTTTGTGTTGTTTGTTGTTTTTCATATGCATTTTTCGTTTGTTAGAGTCCATGCATTAAAGATCTCTAAGTTTGGTGTCTTGCATGTTTTCTTTGCATCAAAAATTTTTCAAAAATATGTTCTTGATGTTCATCATGATCTTCAAAGTGTTCTTGGTGTTCATCTAGACATTCATAGCATTCTTGCATGCATTCATTGTTTTGATCTAAAAATTTCATGCATTGAGTATTTTTGTTGTTTTTCTCTCTCATAATTAAAAATTCAAAAATAAAAAAAATATCTTTTCCTTATTTCCCTCCAAATTTTCGAAATTTTGGGTTGACTTGGTCAAAAATTTTTAAAAATTAGTTGTTTCTTACAAGTCAAGTCAAAATTTCAATTTTAAAAATCTTATCTTTTTAAAATCTTTTTCAAAAATCATATCTTTTTCATTTTTTTTCTATTTTTCGAAAATTTCAAAAACATTTTTTAAATTATTTTCAAAATCTTTTCCTTATCTTTACATCATATTTTCGAAAAGTCACTAATAATTAAAGTGATTGGTTCAAAAATTTGAAGTTTGTTACTTTCTTGTTAAGAAAGGTTCAATCTTTAAGTTCTAGAATCTTATCTTGTAGTTTCTTGTTAGTGAGGTAAATAATTTTAAAATTTTTGAATTAAATCTTTTTATCTTTTATCTTTTTCAAAAATTTTATCTTTTTCAAAATTTGATTTCAAAATATCTTATCTAACTTGCTATCTTCTTATCTTTTTCAATTTTGATTTCAAATCTTTTTCAATCAACTAACTAACTTTTTTGTTTGTTTCTTATCTTTTTCAAAACTACCTAACTACTTTTTCCTCTCTAATTTTCGAAAATATCTCTCTCTTTTTCAAAAATTATTTTTAATTAACTAATTGTTTCATGTTTTAATTTTAATTACAATTTATCTCTAATTTTCGAAAATCACTAACCCCTTTTCAAAATTATTTTCGAAATTCTCTTTCTCTTTTCTTCTTTTATTTAATTATTTGTTTACTAACACTTCTCTTCACCTCTCTTCATCTAAAAATCCGAACCTCCTTCTTCATTCTTCTACCCCCTTCTTTTTCTACTATGTAAATCATGTTGCTTGTATGCGAAGTTTGTATTCGTAGGTTTTGATGAATGACAAACCAACAAACGACATGAAAGACAAACCAACATTCAACGGTGAGGAATGAAGAGTTGAAAGCAACACAACAACAACAAGAAACTCAAGTCCACAACATTTGAAGACAAGTATAGTGTCTTAGGACTTAGGTAACTTCTTGTTAAGAACCAATTGCTAAATCTCTCAACACACACTCACAAAATGTTTTGATGCACATCTTGCAATTCGATGCTAGCCAAATGGTTTAAAACTTGTTTTCAAAGGTAGAAAAGCATAGGAATTGACTCCAACAAGTTTGAGATCAATCCTAAATGTTTTGAAGTGATTTTAAGCCATTCTTTAAGGTTTGCATCGATGCACACTCATCTTGCATCGATGCAAAGCATACGACGACTTGTTGCATCGATGCAAAGATGTTTGCATCGATGCAACCTAGCTGAAAATTCAAATTTCAGCTTCAAAGACACATTTGCATCGATGCAAAGTGTTATGCATCGATGCAAATGATTCAAAACGTAAAAAACGGCTAGTTTTGACAAAAAGGCTCCATCTCATTAACTCCCCAACGTTTCTAAGGTTTGGAGAATCTATAAATAGATGGATTAAAGCCTTATTTCATATCTTTGAGCATTTGCAAACTATCTTGTTCATATTCTTTCATTCTACACATTTTTAAGGTGTTATAATACACAATTTGAGAGAGCATATCAATTGGTTCAATAGTGCTAAACTTGTAATCATACACTCTAGAGAGTACCCATTTCATCTCAACAATTCTTTGAGAATTGTTTTCTTGTACACTTTGTAAATTGGAGTGTGATCTCCAAGGTTGAGTCAAGAGTTATAAACACTATAGTCGGTAGGATACCAAAGAGGTATACTAAGTACTCAAGGCAAATCTTAGAGAAGGTATCTCTAAGTGGAGGGGTTAGTATACGAGTGGTGATCATATACCGTGAGGTGTTAGAAACTAAGGACTCGGATTGTAAAAGGTTTTGCGCGAGCACCTTGAAGCTTGGCAATAGTGGAACTTCTCAATTGCGATTGAGAAGAAAGTGGACGTAGGACAGGATTGTGCCGAACCACTCTAAATAGCGTTTGCATCTCTCCAAACTCATCTCTTCAATATTATTGTCTTTTACCTTTGAGCAAATAAATTGTGATCGAAAAGTAGCTTCGTAAGTACTTAAGGAATAGCTTAAGTCCGATTGGTGAAAAGCTTGATCAATTTATTTGAGTTGGTGTCTATTGGAAAGTAAAAGCTCCTTATAAATGCTTAGCAATTGAGTTAAGCTCTTGGAAAAATACTAGTACAATAACACTTTTGTATATTGTCTTTAACTTTCGCAAAAATATTAATTGTTGTTGCAATACTCAATTCACCCCCCTCTTGAGTAATTGTGCATAGGTTCTACAAGTGGTATCAGAGCTTAACCCTTTGAAAGACTTAACCATTTAAGGGAAAAGATCATGGCAAGCACAAGCTTTAACAACAACAACACTAGTGAAGGTAACTCAACCGCTAGACCTCCTCTTTTTAGCGGAACAAATTACTCTTATTGGAAAAATAAGATGAGAATTTGGATCCGTTCTCAAGATGTGAGAATTTGGAAAGTGATTGAGAATGGAAATCACATTCCAACAAAGACAACAAGCGCTAAAGAAGGAGAAGTCTCCGTCTCAAAGCAAGTACCGAGGAAGATGAATATAGTGACGATGATTGGAAGAAAGTGGCAATGAATGATAAAGCCATCAACTTCATTCATTGTGCACTTAACGAGCATGATTATATGAAGATCTCTACATGTGAAACTGCTAAAGAGATTTGGGATAAACTCCAAATCACTTACGAAGGAACCGACCACGTTAAAGAATCAAAGGTATTTATGTTGGTTCATGAATGGGAAAATTTTAAAATGAAAGATGAAGAGAGCATTGAAGAAGCTCTTGAAAGACTCTCCAAGATCTTCAACAATCTAAGTATGCTTGGCACAAAATACAATGATAAACAAATTGTGACCAAGGTGCTTACAAGCCTTACACCAAAATGGAACTCCAAAGTGAACGCCATTGTGGAAGGAAGGCTCTATGATCAACTTACATTTGATCAACTACGAGGTAATCTTCTCACCTATGAAATGACTATGCTAAATAGACAAAAAGGTGAAGAAAGCAAGAAGAAAAGTCTCGCCCTTAAAACAACATCACTACAAGAAGAGAGTGATGATAATGAAGAAGAAGGAGATGAAGAATTTGCACTCTTATTAAAAAGATTCAATAAGTTTGCAATGAAGAAAAACTTCAAGAGCAAAACAAAGGTACCAAAATGCTATGAGTGTGGAGAAGTTGGACACATCAAACCCAATTGTCCAAAACTTCAAAAGGAGGACAAAAACAAGAAATTTAAGAAAAAGGAGAAAGCATACATATCATGGGAGAACGAGGATGAATCCGACTCCGATGATGACGAGGTTGCAAATCTTTGCTTAATGGCAAGCGAAGAAAAGGTTAGTGATGACAACTTCACTTCTTTTAATTTACAAGATGAATATGATGCCTTACTTGAGGTGTACACAAAACTTACCCAAGATTATTCTCTCCTAAAGAAAAAGAATATGGATCTTTTAAAACAAAATGAGATGTTGAAAAACGAGAATATCAATCTTGGAAAAGATAAGTGTAGCACAAGTAGTGATCCATACAAATCTTGTAAAATGCATGAAAATGAAATTACAAATCTTAAGAACACTTTAGCTAAGTTCAATGAATCTTCAAAGAACTTAGATAAAATGTTGAAAAACCAAAAGCATGTTCATAATAAGGAAGGTTTAGGTTTTGAAAAAGGAAAATTTAAAAATACTAAAACTCCTATTAGGCAACCGCAAGCCCAAAAGGCAAGCATGCCTAAAAGGAATGAAGCCTTTAAACGTCCTCCTCAACATGCTTCATTTAGAAATTATAATCACAATGCATATAGATCAAAAGATGTTGCATTTAGGAAACAACCTAGGCAACCATTTAGAAACATGCATAGGATGCATAATCCAAATGTCATATGTCATTATTGTAAAAAGGTAGGTCATATAGCACCCGTATGCTTTACTAGAATTAAACATATAAACTTTCGTAGTCAAGATACGAGATGGGCACCTTATGGGCATTATGCTCATACTAACCATCAAGGACCCAAATTCACTTGGGTACCTAAATCCAAATTTTAATTATTTTGTAGGTACGTGTTGGAGCTAAGGATACAAATTGGTATGTTAATAGTGGATGCTCCAAACACATGACCGGCGATGAATCAAAGTTCACCGCAATAGAGCCTACAAACGGAGGAAACGTGATCTATGGAGACAACAACACCGGCAAAGTAATCGGCGTTGGAAAAGTTGGTAAAAATCCTTCTACCTCCATAGATAATGTTATACTTGTCAAAGGTCTCAAACATAATCTCATTAGTGTTAGCCAACTTTGTGACAAAGGAAACTTAGTCACCTTTGATTCAAATGTTGTTTGATAAAAAGGCAAGACACTAATGAAATTGTGCTAATTGGGCACCGTGTTGACAATGTATACATGATTAATCTAAATGAAGTCTCCTCAAATGATGTGAAATGCCTTGTTAGTAAAAATGATGAAACTTGGTTATGGCATCGTAGAGTAGCTCATGCTAACATGGACCATCTTAATAAGTTGGTCTCTAAAGAGTTAGTAATTGGCTTACCAAAGCTACGTTTTGAAAAAGACGTCTTTTGCGACGCATGTCAAAAGGGAAAACAAGTAAAGGCCTCTTTTAAATCCAAAAACATTGTTTCAACAACAAGGCCATTACAACTCTTGCACATGGATTTATTTGGTCCTTCTAGGACTATGAGCTTTGGTGGCAATTACTATGCTTTAGTTATTGTTGATGATTACTCTCGATTTACATGGACCTTGTTCCTAGCAAACAAGAGTGATGCATTTCGAGCATTCAAAAGATTAGCCAAAGTTATTCAAAATGAAAAGAATTTGCATATATCATCTATTAGAAGTGATCATGGTGGAGAATTTGAAAACAATCTTTTTGAAACTTTTTGTGAAGAAAATGGCATTGAGCATAATTTTTTCTCTCCTAGAACACCACAACAAAATGGTGTGGTTGAAAGGAAAAATCGTCATTTAGAAGAAATGGCGAGAACTATGCTCAATGAGGCTAATATTCCTAAGTACTTTTGGGCGGATGCGGTTAGCACCGCGTGTTATGTTATGAATAGGATTATCATTCGACCTATTCTTAAGAAAACACCGTACGAATTGTACAAAGGAAGAAAGCCAAATATTTCCCACCTTCGCGTCTTTGGTTGTAAATGCTTTATTCTAAATAATGGAAAAGATAACTTAGGCAAATTTGATGCTAAGGCTGATGAAGGAATCTTCTTAGGCTACTCTTTAACTAGCAAAGCTTTTAGAGTATATAATAAACGCATCATGACTATGGAAGAAAGTATTCATGTCGCTTTTGATGAAACTAACCGTTGTTGTGCTAGAAAAGATTTTGATGAAAATGTAGAAAACTTTGATTCACTAAATTTGAATGGTGAAGACAAAGAAAAAGATTTAAATGAAGCCTCTACAAGCTCAACAAAGGATAGTGTTCAAGTTGAAGAAATTGAACCATCACAAGCACAAATAAATGCACTTCCAAAGGATTGGCGTACTTCAAAGGATCATCCTCTAGACAACGTCATTGGTGATGTTTCGAAAGGGGTAACAACTCGATCCACTTTTAGAAATTTATTTGCATATAGTGCTTTTGTTTCTCAAATTGAACTATCTAGCATTGAGTCCGCAATTGATGATGAACATTGGGCTATGGCAATGCAAGAGGAGCTTAACCAATTCAAACGAAATGACATTTGGGAATTGGTGCCTAAACCAAGTAATCAAACAATTGTAGGAACAAAATGGGTTTTTAGAAATAAACTCGATGAAAATGGTACAATTGTTAGAAACAAAGCTAGATTAGTAGCTAAAGGTTATAATCAAGAGGAAGGCATTGATTATGACGAAACTTATGCTCCCGTAGCTAGATTAGAAGCTATTAGGATGTTACTTGCTTTTGCATCCTCTTATAACTTCAAACTTTATCAAATGGATGTTAAGAGTGCCTTTCTTAATGGTTTCATTCAAGAAGAAGTATATGTTGAACAACCTCCCGGTTTTGAGGATTATGAAAATCCTAATCATGTTTTTAAACTCAAGAAAGCTCTTTATGGTCTTAAACAAGCTCCAAGAGCTTGGTATGAACGTTTGAGCAAGTTTTTAATAGAAATGGTTTTAGAAGAGGGAAGGTTGATACAACTTTATTTATCTTGATTGAAAACAAAAATATCCTTTTGGTACAAGTTTACGTCGATGACATAATATTTGGTTCAACTAACGAATCACTTTGCAAGTTTTTCTCAAACCTCATGCAAAGTGAATTTGAAATGTCCATGATGGGCGAACTCAACTTCTTCCTTGGTCTTCAAATCAAACAAGGAAAAGAAGGAACTTTCGTTAGCCAAACCAAATATTGCAAGGAACTGCTCAAAAGATTTGGAATGGACAATGCTAAGGCAATGGACACACCAATGAGCACTACTTGCTACCTTGACAAAGATGAACAAGGTAAAAGCATAGATGTAAAGAAGTATAGAGGCATGATAGGATCATTACTTTATCTAACGGCAAGTAGGCCAGATATCATGTTTAGTGTATGCATGTGTGCGAGATACCAAGCTAATCCTAAGGAATCTCACTTAAGTGCGGTGAAAAAGATTATGAAGTATCTCATAGGAACATTAAATGTTGGATTGTGGTATCCGAAAGGATCCACTTGTGATTTGATTGGTTATTCCGATTCCGATTTTGCCGGTTGCAAATTGGATAGGAAAAGCACTAGCGGCACTTGTCACTTGCTAGGAAACTCTCTTGTTTCATGGCATAGTAAGAAACAAGTAAGTGTAGCCTTGTCTACCGCCGAAGCCGAGTATGTAGCCGCCGGTAGTTGTTGCGCCCAAATTTTATGGATGAAACAACAACTTGTGGACTATGGACTCATGCTAGATCACATTCCTATCAAATGTGATAATACTAGTGTAATAAATTTAACCAAGAATCCGGTTCAACATTCAAGAACCAAGCATATTGAGATTAGACATCACTTCATAAGGGACCATGTTGAAAAGGGTGATGTGATTATTGAATTTGTCGAAACTAGTAAACAACTAGCGGACATCTTCACTAAACCTTTATGTAAAGAAAGTTTTTTTAACATCCGAAATGAACTTGGTATCTTGGATTCTAATCTAATATGATTTGTTTGAATTCATTGTATTTATATTGCTATTTTTGTATCTCTTACTAACTTAAGCATTGGAGATATCCAATTAGTCATTGTTTTGTAGGTTTATGAGTTGATGAATGAGTGATTAATCTTGAGGTAGATTGAAGAATTTGAAGATTATAAACAATGGAGGATCAACAGATTGAAGTTTATAATGGTTTAAGTAAGTATATACATGATGGAACTCAAAGGATTGAAGAAAGAACCACCAAAGGATGAAAATTTGGTGATTCTGGGCAAAATGATGCATTTTGCATCGATGCAAAGCCTATTGCATTGATGAAAACACGACCAAATTGCACAAAAACACGCGAATTTGGCATTTTTTTTGAGGAACAAAACCCCACTTTTTCATTATCTTCAACCTCACAACTCATATCCCCACATTCAAACCTCCATAACCTCCAAAACAAGCTCACATATAGCTTCATACAACTCACAAAACTTAGACACCCACTACAAACAAATTACATATTTGAAGTCCCCACATTCTCCTCTACAAAACCCATAAAACAAAATCATCCACAATGCCTAGAATCAAGAGAACCATCAAGAAGTCAAAAGGCTCTTCAAGTGTGGTTCCACCTCCAAATGATCATCCTTTGGCAAGGCACTTTGCTTCTAATGAAGATCTTCAATTCTATGAGGCAAAGCTCGCCGGAAGAAAGGAAATTCCTCCGAGGTATTTGGATCCGACCCTTCTTGTCATTCATAAGTTTGATACTCTTAAGGCTATTCTAGTTCATCAAGGCCTCATGGATTTTGTTCAAATTAAGAGTAAATATTATCCGGATCTAGTTGCCATAGCCTATAGTACACTCATGATTGAGATTATTGAGGAAGATGAATCAAATTTCACATTATTCTTCAAGATAGGAAGAAAGGATTATAGGCTAGATGGTGATGAGTTATCCACCATTTGGGAGTTGCCAAATCAAGGTGACTTGTTTCAAGGTGGTAAAACCCCAATTGATGAATGGGGTTATTCAAAGGACAATGCCATGCATTTGTTCAACCTTGTACAAGGAGCTCACTCCAAAATTAGTTGCAATTCAATGAGTGCGGAACATAGAACTTTGTTATATCTAGTGACCTATATATTGCAACCTAGAATATCCGGGCATGCGAATGTAAATGATGAAGATTTGATTGTCATGTGGGCTATGATAAATGGGATTAAGATTAATTGGCCATACTTTATAGTACAACATATGATTAGGCTCAAGATGAAGGATAGGAATGGTGGATTAGGATTCCTTTGCCTATGGTCTAAAGTCTTTGATTATGTTGGTATTGATGTATCAAATGAGATTGCCAAGGAAGTACCACCTCAATCTTGTATCAACACTCATCTTCTCAACAAAATGGGAAGAAGAAATGTTGATGAACAAGGTCCTCAAGAGCAAGCTCCTCCACAAGAACCTCAAGCTCAAGAACCACCCTCCTTGGTTGATATAATGAGAGAATTACAATCCATCAACCAAAACATCCAAAGAATTGAAGTTGAGCATGGTAGGCAACTTGAAGCACTTAATCGTCGTGTGTCTCGTGTAGATCATCGCACGGGTCGCTTGGATCGTCGTATTGATGACTTATATGAGCATTTCGGCATCCACCTACCATATGAAGAGGATAGTGATGATGATGAAGACCAAGATTGATTGTCTCCTCTTCATCAAGTCACTTTTTATTGCTTTATGTTTATTTGATTATATGAATTGTTAAACTAACTCCTAGTAAGCTAAGGATTTCTATTATGGCTTAATACTTTGATATTTCCTTCATAATTTTGTTTAAAGATTAATGCTTGTATGCTTATTTGGTGAATAACTCAAAATAGGCTTGGTACCCCTATTTTAAGTTAATGCATGCCTTGATATATTTCACTTCTTTAGGGGGAATTATGCATGCTTGTTATATAAAAAGAGGAAATCAAATTCTTTTTGAAAGGGGGAATATCTCATCCTTGAGATTAATAGAGAAATTGAACTTAAAAAAAAAATTCATTGTTTTATGCATGCTTCTATGACACATTTCAAACTCCTTTCTTTTTGATAATGTCAAAAGGGGGAAGAAAAGTTTGAGGATATTTGAAGTTTTAAACTTTTTGAAGTTTTAAACTTTTGAAAAAGAAGAAGTTTGAGGATTTGAAAAGAAGAAATAAGTTTGCGAAACAATGATTTCAAAAAGATTTCCGCTAAGCAAAAAACTTTGATATCTAAATCGTTTTCTTTGATAAACGCCCTTTAAGGGAACAAATGCACATATTTAGGGGGAACTCCTGCAAAATTTTTTTTAAAGTCTTCTCCAAAGCTTTCTATAAAACAAAGTGCATTATTGTTGCTTTCAAAATCATTTATAAATGCATATCCTCAAAATTGGTTTGTCATTATCAAAAAGGGGGAAATTGTAAATCATGTTGCTTGTATGCGAAGTTTGTATTCGTAGGTTTTGATGAATGACAAACCAACAAACGACATGAAAGACAAACCAACATTCAACGGTAAGGAATGAAGAGTTGAAAGCAACACAACAACAACAAGAAACTCAAGTCCACAACATTTGAAGACAAGTATAGTGTCTTAGGACTTAGGTAACTTCTTGTTAAGAACCAATTGCTAAATCTCTCAACACACACTCACAAAATGTTTTGATGCACATCTTGCAATTCGATGCTAGCCAAATGGTTTAAAACTTGTTTTCAAAGGTAGAAAAGCATAGGAATTGACTCCAACAAGTTTGAGATCAATCCTAAATATTTTGAAGTGATTTTAAGCCATTCTTTAAGGTTTGCATCGATGCACACTCATCTTGCATCGATGCAAAGCATACGACGACTTGTTGCATCGATGCAAAGATGTTTGCATCGATGCAACCTAGCTGAAAATTCAAATTTCAGCTTCAAAGACACATTTGCATCGATGCAAAGTGTTATGTATCGATGCAAATGATTCAAAAACGTAAAAAACGGCTAGTTTTGACAAAAAGGCTCCATCTCATTAACTCCCCAACGTTTCTAAGGTTTGGGGAATCTATAAATAGATGGATTAAAGCCTTATTTCATATCTTTGAGCATTTGCAAACTATCTTGTTCATATTCTTTCATTCTACACATTTTTAAGGTGTTATAATACACAATTTGAGAGAGCAATATCAATTGGTTCAATAGTGCTAAACTTGTAATCATACACTCTTCTAGAGAGTACCCATTTCATCTCAACAATTCTTTGAGAATTGTTTTCTTGTACACTTTGTAAATTGGAGTGTGATCTCCAAGGTTGAGTCAAGAGTTATAAACACTATAGTCGGTGAGGATACCAAAGAGGTATACTAAGTACTTAAGGCAAATCTTAGAGAAGGTATCTCTAAGTGGAGTGGGTTAGTATACGAGTGGTGATCATATACCGTGAGGTGTTAGAAACTAAGGACTCGGATTGTAAAAGGTTTTGCGCGAGCACCTTGAAGCTTGGCAATAGTGGAACTTCTCAATTGCGATTGAGAAAGAAAGTGGACGTAGGACAAGGATTGTGCCGAACCACTCTAAATAGCGTTTGCATCTCTCCAAACTCATCTCTTCAATATTATTGTCTTTTACCTTTGAGCAAATAAATTGTGATCGAAAAGTAGCTTCGTAAGTACTTAAGGAATAGCTTAAGTCCGATTGGTGAAAAGCTTGATCAATTTATTTGAGTTGGTGTCTATTGGAAAGTAAAAGCTCCTTATAAATGCTTAGCAATTGAGTTAAGCTCTTGGAAAAATACTAGTACAATAACACTTTTGTATATTGTCTTTAACTTTCGCAAAAATATTAATTGTTGTTGCAATACTCAATTCACCCCCCCCCCCCCTCTTGAGTAATTGTGCATAGGTTCTACATACTAAACATAAAGGAATTTCTATACTGTGACATAGAGGATTCCTCTTTCTTTTCTTGTCTTCTTCTCTTTCATATGAGCAGGAACAAGGATAGAGGCACTCTTGTTGAAATTGATCCAGAACCTGAAAGGACTCTGAAGAAAAAATTAAGAGAAACTAAACTACAACAATCCAGAAACAACCTTTCAGAAATTTTCGAACAAGAGAATGAAATGGCAGCCGAAAATAATAATAATGCAAGGAGAATGCTTGGTGACTTCACAAAGCCAACGTCCATGTTTGATGGAAGAAGCATCTTCATTCCTGCCATTGGAGCCAATAACTTTGAGCTGAAACCTCAGCTAGTTGCATTAATGCAACAAAACTGCAAGTTTTATGGACTTCCATCTGAAGATCCTTATCAGTTTTTAACTGAGTTCTTGCAAATCTGTGAGACTGTAAAGACGAATGGAGTTGATCCTGAAGTCTACAGACTCATGCTTTTCCCTTTTGCTGTAAGAGACAAAGCTAGAGTATGGTTGGATTCACAACCCAAGGATAGCCTGGACTCATGGGACAAGCTGGTCACTGCCTTCTTGGATAAGTTCTTTCCTCCTCAAAAGCTGAGCAAGCTGAGAGTGGATGTTCAAACCTTCAAACAAAAAGATGGTGAATCCCTCTATGAAGCTTGGGAAAGATACAAGCAGCTGACCAAAAGATGTCCATCTGACATGTTTTCAGAATGGACCATATTAGATATATTCTATTATGGTCTCTCTGAATTTTCGAAAATGTCATTGGACCATTCTGCAGGTGGATCTATTCACCTGAAGAAAACGCCTGAAGAGGCTCAAGAGCTCATTGACATGGTTGCAAATAACCAGTTCATGTACACTTCTGAGAGGAATTCCGTGAACAATGGGATACCTCAGAAGAAAGGAGTTCTTGAAATTGATACTCTGAATGCCATATTGGCTCAGAACAAAGTGTTGACTCAACAGGTCAACATGATCTCTCAAAATCTGAATGGATTGCAACATGCATCCAACAGTACTAGAGAGGCAGCTTCTGAAGAAGCTTATGATCCTGAGAACCCTGCCATGGCAGAGGTTAATTACATGGGTGAACCTTATGGAAGCACCTATAACTCATCATGGAGAAATTATCCAAATTTCTCATGGAAGGATCAACAAAAGCCTCAACAAGGCTTTAACAATGGTGGACGCAATAGGCTGGGCAATAGCAAGCCATATCCATCATCTTCTCAACAACAGAAAGAGAATTCTGAACAAAATACTTCTAATTTAGCCAATGTAGTCTCTGATCTGTCAAAGGCCACCTTCAGTTTCATGAGTGAAACAAGATCCTCCATTAGAAATCTGGAGGCACAAGTGGGCCAGCTGAGTAAGAAAGTCATTGAAACTCCTCCCAGTATTCTCCCAAGCAATACAGAAGAGAATCCAAAAGGAGAGTGCAAGGCCATTGACATAGTCAATATGGCCGAATGCACAAGGGAGGAGGAGGACGAAAATCCTAGTGAGAAAGACCTCCTGGGACGTCCCTCAAGCAAGAAGGAGTTTTCTATTAAGGATCCAAAGGAATCTGAGGCTCATACAGAGACCATAGAGATTCCATTAAATCTCCTTCTGCCATTCATGAGCTCTGAAGACTATTCTTCCTCCGAAGAGGATGAAGATGTAACTGGAGAGCAAGTTGCTCAATATTTAGGAGCTATCATGAAGCTGAATGCCAAGTTGTTTGGTAATGAGACTTGGGAAAGTGAACCTCCCTTGCTCATTAATGAACTGGACACTTGGATTCAGAAAATTCTACCTCAAAAGAAACAAGATCCTGGCAAGTTCTTAATACCTTGTACCATAGGCACCATGATCTTTGAAAAAGCTCTGTGTGACCTGGGGTCAGGGATAAATCTAATGCCACTCTCTATAATGGAAAAGCTGGGGATCATTGAGGTTCAACCTGCCTTGTTCTCATTACAACTGGCAGACAAGTCATTGAGACAAGCCTATGGAATAGTAGAGGACGTGCTAGTAAAGGTTGAAGGCCTTTACATCCCTGCTGATTTCATAATCTTGGACACTAGGAAGGAAGAGGATGATTGCATCATCCTTGGAAGACCATTCCTAGCCACAGTAGTAGCTGTGATAGATGTTAACAGAGGGGAATTAGTCCTTCAATTGAATGGGGACTACCTTGTGTTTAAGGCACATGGCCATCCCTCTATGACAAAAGAGAGTAAGCATGAAGAGCTTCTCTCAGTTCAGAGTCAAGAAGAACCCCCACAGTCAAACTCTAAGTTTGGTGTTGTGAGGCCACAACCAAACTCTAAGTTTGGTGTTAAGATTCCATATCCAAACTCTAAGTTTGGTGTGGACAACTATACAACATTGACCTGATCACCTTGTGGCTCCATGAGAGCCACTGTCAAGCTATTGACATTAAAGAAGCGCTTGTTGGGAGGCAACCCAATTTTATTCATCTAATTTCTATTTTATACCATTTTATTGTTATTTTGTGTTTTATTAGGTACATGATCATGAGGAGTCACGAAAAAATTCAAAAAATTAAAAACAGAGTCAAAAACAGAAAAAAAAAAATTTTCACCCTGGAGGACGCACAGGCTGGCGTTCAACGCCAGTAAGATGCATCTGGCTGGCGTTCAACGCCAGAACAGAGCACCATTCTGGCGCTGAACGTCAGAAACAAGCAACATTCTGGCGCTGAACGCCAGGAATGTGCCCAGAGAGGAAAAACTGGCGCTGAACGCCAGTAACAAGCATGAAACTGGCGTTCAACGCCAGAAACATGCTTTACATGGGCGTTGAACGCCCAGAATGTGCACCAATGGGCGTTTAAATGCCAGAATGATGCACGAAGGCATTTTACATGCCTATTTGGTGCAGGGATGGAATTCCTTGACACCTCAGGATCTGTGGACCCCACAGGATCACCTCAGGATCTGTGGACCCCACAGGATCCCCACCTAACATATTCCCACTTTACCTTTTAATCCTAATCACACTCTCCTAATCCAAATCCACTCTTCCCCATGTCACACTTCCCAACACCTTTCACCAATCACCTCAATTCCTCTTCCCAATTACCCCATTCACCACTCACATCCATCCACTCTTCCCCATAAACCCCACCTACCTTCAAAAATTCAAACCAATTTCCCTCCCATTCCCACCCAAATGGCCGAACATAATTTCCCCCCTTTCCCTATAAATACCCTTCCATTCTACTTCATTTTCACACAACACAACACCTCCTTCTTCACCTAAACCGAACCCACATTTCTCCCTCTCTACCATATTTTCTTCTTCTTCTTCTTCTCTTCTTTCTTTTATTGCTCGAGGACGAGCAATATTTTAAGTTTGGTGTGGTAAAAGCATAAGCTTTTTTTTATTTTTCCATTACCAATGGCACCTAAGGCCGGAGTATCCTCTGGAAAAGGAAAAGGGAAGGCAAAAGCTTCCACCTCCGAGTCATGGGAGATGGAAAGATTCATCTCCAAGAGCCATCAAGACCACTTCTATGATGTTGTGGCAAAGAAGAAGGTGATCCCTGAGGTCCCTTTCAAGCTCAAGAAAAATGAGTATCCGAAGATCCGACATGAAGTTCAAAGAAGAGGTTGGGAAGTCTTAACCAACCCCATGCAACAAGTCGGAATCTTAATGGTTCAAGAATTCTATGCCAATGCATGGATCACTAGGAACCATGACCAAGGTATGAACCCAAGTCCAAAGAATTATCTCACAATGGTTAGGGGGAAATACTTGGATTTCAGTCCGGAAAATGTAAGGTTGGCATTCCACTTGCCTATGATGCAAGGTGATGAACGCCCCTACACTAGAAGGGTCAACTTTGATCAAAGGTTGGACCAAGTCCTTATGGACATTTGTGTGGAAGGAGCTCAATGGAAGAGAGACTCCAAAGGCAAGCCAGTCCAGTTAAGAAGACTGGACCTCAAGCCTATAGCTAGAGGATGGTTGGAGTTCATTCAACGCTCCATCATTCCTACTAGCAACCGATCTGAAGTTACTGTGGATCGGGCCATCATGATTCATGGCATCATGATTGGAGAGGAAGTAGAAGTTCATGAGGTCATCTCCAATGAAATCTACAAAATAGCCGACAAGCCCTCACCTATGGCACGGCTAGCTTTTCCTCACCTTATTTGCCATCTATGTTACTCAGCTGGAGTCATTATAGAAGGAGATGTCTCCATTGAAGAAGACAAGCCCATCACCAAGAAAAGGATGGAGCAAGCAAGAGAAGCTCCTCACGGTTCTCAAGAGGTACATGAGGAAGCTCATCATCAAGAAATCCCTGAGATGCCTCAAGGGATGCACTTTCCTCCAAACAACTATTGGGAGCAACTCAACACTTCTTTAGAAGGTTTGAGTCATAATGTGGAACAATTAAGGGTGGAACATCATGAGCACTCCATCATTCTCCAAGAAATAAGAGAAGATCAAAGAGCAATGAGGGAGGAGCAACAAAGGCAAGGAAGGGACATAGAAGAGCTAAAGAACATCATTGGTCCTTCAAGAAGAAGACGCCACTAGAGGTGGATTCATTCCTTGTTCTTATTTCTTTCTGTTTTCGGTTTTTAGTATTGTGTTTATCTATGTTTTGTGTCTTCATTTCATGATCATTAGTATGTAACCATGCCTTAAAGCTATGAATAAATTCCATTAATCCTTCACTTCTCTTAAAAGAAAAATGTTTTAATTCAAAAGAACAAGAAGTACATAAAATTCGAAAATAGCTCTTGAATTTAGTTTAATTATATTGATGTGGTGACAATACTTTTTGTTTTCTGAATGAATGCTTGAACAGTGCATATGTCTTTTGATCTTGTTGTTTATGAATGTTAAAATTGTTGGCTCTTGAAAGAATGATGAGCAAAGAGAAATGTTATTGATGATCTGAAAAATCATGAAATTGATTCTTGAAGCAAGAAAAAGCAGTGAAAAAAGAAGAAGCATTCGAAAAAAAAAAAGAGAATATAGAAAAAGAAGGAGCAGTAGAAAAAGCCAATAGCCCTTAAAACCAAAAGGCAAGGGTAAAAAGGATCCAAGGCTTTGAGCATCAATGGATAGGAGGGCCCAAGGAAATAAAATCCAGGCCTAAGCGGCTAAATCAAGCTGTCCCTAACCATGTGCTTGTGTCATGAAGGTCCAAGTGAAAAGCTTGAGACTGAGTGGTTAAAGTCGTGATCCAAAGTAAAAGAGTGTGCTTAAGAGCTCTGGACACCACTAACTGGAGACTTTAGCAAAGCTAAGTCACAATCTGAAAAGGTTCACCCAGTCATGTGTCTGTGGCATTTATGTATCCGGTGGTAATACTGGAAAACAAAGTGCTTAGGGCCACGGCCAAGACTCATAAGTAGCTGTGTTCAAGAATCAACATACTTAACTAGGAGAGTCAATAACACTATTCGAAATTCTAAGTTCCTAGAGAAGCCAATCATTCTAAACTTCAAAGGAAAAAGTGAGATGCCAAAACTGTTCAGAAGCAAAAAGCTACAAGTCCCGCTCATCTAATTATAATTAATATTCATTGATATTCTAGAATTTATAGTATATTCTCTTCTTTTTATCCTATTTGATTTTCAGTTGCTTGGGGACAAGCAACAATTTAAGTTTGGTGTTGTGATGAGCAGATAATTTATACGCTTTTTGGCATTATTTTTAGGTAGTTTTTAGTAAGTTCAAGCTACTTTTAGGGATGTTTTCATTAGTTTTTATGTTAAATTCACATTTCTGGACTTTACTATGAGTTTGTGTGTTTTTCTGTGATTTCAGGTAAATTCTGGCTGAAATTGAGGGACTTGAGCAAAACTCTGAAAAAGGCTGACAAAAAGGACTGCTGATGCTGTTGGAATCTGACCTCCCTGCACTCGAAATGGATTTTCTGGAGCTACAGAACTCCAAATGGCGCGCTCTCAACGGCGTTGGAAATTAGACATCTAGGGCTTTCCATCAATATATAATAGTCCATACTTTATTCGGAAATTGACGACGTAACTTGGCGTTGAACGCCAAGTTCATGCTGCTGTCTGGAGTTAAACGCCAGAAAAACGTCATGATCCGGAGTTGAACGCCCAAAACACGTCATTACTCGGAGTTCAACTCCAAGAGAAGCCTCAGCTCGTGGATTGATCAAGCTCAGCCCAAACATACACCAAGTGGGCCCCGGAAGTGGATTTATGCATCAATTACTTACTCATGTAAACCCTAGGAGCTAGTTTATTATAAATAGAACATTTAACTAATGTATTGGACGTCTTTGATCATTCGGTCTTGTGACCACATGGGGGCTGGCCATTCGGCCATGCCTGAACCTTTTACTTATGTATTTTCAACGGTGGAGTTTCTGCACACCATAGATTAAGGGTGTGGAGCTCTGCTGTACCTCAAGTATTAATGCAATTCTATTTTCTTTTATTCAAATCTCTCTTATTCTTATTCCAAGATATTCACTCGTACCCAAGAACATGACGAATGTGATGATTATATGACCCTCATTATCATTCTCACCTATGAACGCGCGTGATTGACAACCACCTCCATTCTACATGCAACCGAGCTTGAATGTGTATCTCTTAGATTCCCCAACAGAATCTTCGTGGTATAAGCTAGATAGATGGCGGCATTTATGAGGATTCGGAAAGTCTCACCTTGTCTGTGGTATTCCGAGTAGGATCCTGGGAATCCGGAAAGTCTAACCTTGTCTGTGGTATTCTGAGTAGGATTCCGGTAATGAATGACTGTGACGTGCTTCAGACTTGCAAGTGCTGGGCGTTAGTGACAAACGCAAAAGAATCAAGGGATTCTATTCCAGTAGGCGCGGGAACCAACCAGTGATTAGCCGTGCTGTGACAGAGCGCGTGAGCGTAGTTTTCACTGCGAGGATGGGATGTAGCCTTCGGCCAGGTGATGCCTCCAAACGATTAGCCATGCGAGTGACAGCCGCAGAGGACCATTTTCCCGAGAGGATTGAAAGTAGCCATCGTCGAACGGTGAACCCCTATAAACAGCTTGCCATGGAAAGGATTAAGAAGGATTGAGTTGAAGCGGGAGAATAGCAGGCGTCCTTGAGCATACAGTATCTCCATTCGCTTATCTGAAATTCCCACCAAATGAATCTGCATAAGTATTCTATCCCTTTTTATTTTCTGTTTATTATTTATTTTAGAAAATCCATAATCAATTGGTTTAATCTGCCTAACTGAGATTTACAAGGTGACCATAGCTTGCTTCATACCAACAATCTCTGTGGGATCGACCCTTACTCACGTAAGGTTTATTACTTGGACGACCCAGTACACTTGCTGGTTAGTTGAACGGAGTTGTAAATTCAGCCAGTGCCATAATAATGATTTCATACAAAATAGTTAGAACATGGATCACAATTTCGTCCACCAGTAAGCGAACTTTTCTATTTTCTAGTAGTTCAGCTCAGATCCTTGTAATGCTTTGCTGATAAAGTATATGGGTTGTTGCCCACTGTTGTCTTCTCGGACCAGTGCTAAGGCTATTGCCCGATTTCCCACCGTGAGGAACAATATGAGTGGTTCTCCTTCTTGTGGCCGACTTAATATAGGTGGCGGTCCCAGGTTTGAAATCTTGGAAGGCTTGCTCGCATTCTACTGTCCATTCAAACTCTTTCCCCTTCTTTAGAGTGGCGTAGAAGGGGAGAGATCCTATTGCTGATCCAACCAAGAATCTGGACAAGGCTGCCAACCTCCCGTTGAGTTGTTGTACCTCTTTAATACAAGTCGGACTTTTCATGTCGAGATGGCCCTGCACTTGTCCGAGTTTGCCTCGATTCCTCTCTGTGTGATCATAAAGCCCAAGAATTTACCAGCTTCTACTGCGAGGGTACATTTTGCGGGATTGAGTCGCATGCTGTGTCGTCTTATGGTGTTGAATACTTGTGTCAGGTCAGATAATAACATTTCTTCGCTTTGCGTCTTCACTAGCATGTCGTCTATGTAGACCTCCATGATCTTTTCGATGTGATCCGAAAAAACTTCGTTCATTAATCTTTGGTAAGTGGCTCCCGTGTTTTTAAGACCGAAGGGCATAACAATGTAGCAGTAATTTGCCTTTGGGGTTAAGAATGAGGTTTTTTCTTGGTTGGATGGGTACATTGGGATTTGGTTATATCCTGAGTATGCATCCATGAAAGAAAGGTATTTATATCCGGAGGAGGCATCTACTAGAGCGTCGATGTTTGGGAGCGGATAAGGATCTTTCGGGCATGCTTTGTTGAGATCAGTATAGTCAGTGCACATTTTCCACTTTCCGTTTGACATTTTTACCAATACGACATTAGCAAGCCATAGCGGGTATTTGACTTCTCTTATGAAACCTGCCTCTAGTAGAGCTCGTACCTGTTCTTCCGCGGCTTGAGAGCGTTCGGGTCCTAGCTTTCTACGCCTTTGTTGTACCGGCCGAGATCCTGGGTAGACTGCTAGCTTGTGGCACATTAGTTTGGGATCTATGCCTGGCATGTCTATGGCTTTCCACGCAAAGAGGTCGGCGTTGTCTCGTAGAAACTGTATGAGTGATTCTTTTATGTTTCCTTTTAGGAATGTGCCGATGTTGGTTGTTTGGTCCGGGGTGTCCCCGATTTGGATTTTCTCTACTTCTCCTTCAGGTTGTGGGCAGAGCTCCTCTCATCTCTGAGCTCCACCGAGCTCAATTGTGTGGAATTCTTCTCCTCTACCTCTGAGGTTTAGACTTTCGTTGTAATAGCGGCGCGCCATCTTCTGATCTGCCTTTATTGTGGCTATTCCTCCTACAGTTGGGAACTTCATGCATAGATGGGGAGTCGAGACTATTGCGCCGAGCGAATTTAACGTTGTCCAACCTATTAGGGCATTGTAAGCTGAACTTACATCGACTACGATGTAAACTATTTTGAGTGTTCTTGACTGACTTCCTTTTTCGAAAGTTGTGTGGATTGAGATGTATCCTATCGATTGAACTGGGGTATCTCCTAGCCCGAACAGGCTGTCCGGATATGCTCTAAGTTCTTTTTCTTCCAAGCCGAGTTTATCAAAAGCAGTTTTGAATAAAATATCGGCGGAGCTCCCCTGGTCTATCAACGTGCGGTGGAGATTTGCGTTTACTAGTATAATAGTGATGACCATGGGATCGTCATGCCCTGATGCGACGCCGGATGCGTCTTCTTTGGTAAAATTGATCGCCGGGATGTCGGGTGCTTCCTCCTTTCCTGCGATGTGGTATACGTCTTTGAGATGTCTTTTGCGAGATGATTTGGAGATTCCTCCCCCGGCAAATTTACCGTGTATCATGTGGACATGTTTTTCTGGCGTTCGAGATGATCGCGCGGTTGGTCCGACATCTTCTGCTCTTCTCCTTTTTCTTTGTTCATCATCATGGGTGGCTAGATATCGATCTAGCTTTTCTTCTCGTACAAGCTTTTCTATGACATTTTTTAAGTCGAAACACTCATTGGTGGAGTGCCCGTGGATCCGATGGTATTCACAATATTCAGTCCAGTTTCCTCCTCCTTTTTTGCCTTTGAGAGGTCGAGCTGGTGGTATTTTTTCCATGTTGCAAACCTCTCTGTATACATCCACAAAAGACACCCGAAGAGGGGTGTAATTGTGGTATTTTTTGATTTTCTCTCCATGTCGATCTTCCTTCTTTCTGGAATCTTTATCTTTATCCCGGGGGTGAACCCGGCCTTTGAGGTCTCTCCTAATCGAGAGTTTTCCTCCATGTTGATGTACTTCTCCACTCATTCCTGCACCTCGTTCAGAAATGCGGGGTACTTCTTTGATATGGATTGACTAAAAGGCCCTTCTCGCAGGCCATTAATGAGGCCCATAATGGCGGCTTCTGTTGGCAGGTTCTGTATATCCATGCATGTCTTATTGAATCCTTCCATGTAGTTACGCAGGGTTTCCCGTTCTCCTTGTCTGATTCCTAGTAAGCTCGGAGCATGTTTAGCTTTGTCATTTTAGATGGAGAATCTGGCTAGGAATTTCTTAGCCATGTCGTCGAAACTTGAGATGGACGTAGGAGGGAGGTTGTCGAACCATCTAATTGCTGTTTTTGTTAAAGTAGTTGGAAAGGCTTTACAACGAACTGCATCTGAGGCGTCGGTGAGATACATTCTGCTTCTGAAGTTGCTGAGATGATGACTGGATCTGTAGTGCCGTCATATAAGGTCATGTCTGGGAGTTTAAAGTCCTTTGGGATTTTCGTCTTCATGATCTCCTTGGTGAATGGATCTTGCTCCTTGTGATTGCTATCTTCAGGAGTGGATCGGATGGCTTTCGTCTTGACATCGGCTTTGAGTTTTAGGAGTTTGTTCTCCAATTTCCGACATCGCCTTATTTCCCTTTGTAGGTCCTTATTGGCCTCTCGTTGGCGTAGGGCTTCTTCCTCAAGTTATTTTAACCGGTCTTGAAATGTATTCATGACTCCCTTGTTTGGGGAGTTCTTCTTGTTGTTGTTTTGGGAAGTATCTTTTGGGGTAGTATCTGCGTTTTTATGCGGCATTCTTTCCTCTAGATCTGAGGTGTGGTCGTTGTCATGGTCGTCCGCCATGGTGATGGGCTGACTTTAGGGTTCCCCGGTAACGGCGCCAATGTTCCGAGGGTTACCTGAAACTGTAGGTTGATCTCGGACGAGATCTTCTGTGTGGGTCGAAGCTGTTGTGTCTGACTTGTTGGACTTGGTGATGGTGCTGATCTTTCAGCCTCGGAGGGTGGGGGGTACCTGCAAGGGACTCCGATGCTTAAGTTAGCAAGGGTATTAAGCAGATATTGAGTAGAATCAGAGTATGAGTTATACTTGGGTACTCCAGTGTATTTATAATGGTGTAGAGCAACCTTCTTAGATAAGATAAGTTAGTTATCTTATCTTATCTTTATCTTCGAGCGATGTCATCTTATCTTCAAGGGAACCGCCCTTATCTCTATAGGCTTGGGCTGCCCTTGGATTTGGGTCGTGTTCCTCTGTTTGGACCCTTTATTGGGCTTTCTTGGTAGTTTAGCCGAGCTCTTTGAGAAGATGTCGGATTGTCCTGACCTGAAAAGGTCGGTCGACTTGTCAGCAGAACATCCCAGGTCGGACATCTCGACCCAGGGTATGAACAGTTATAAATCAGAGGCACATTGCAGAGATCCTGCTCTGAAACCAAATTGAAATGTTTGAATGTATTGTATTATCAAATGTACAGGAAATCAACCTCTTTATAGAGGAATTACAGAAATAGAAATAACTAGAAAATAGGAAAGAAGGAAAAAATACTAACCTAAAATAAAAGAAAGATTTCTAATCATAAAATCCCTAAAATTAAGCTAAAACCAAAAAGGAAAAGATTTATAATTAATTCTATTTACATAAAAGATTCTTGAAAGGAATAGGAATCTGATTTTGATTTGATCTAGTCAACAAATGGCTTAAACATAAACCTGGAGGCAATACTAACAGTAATGCCAATGGATTTCATTTGAGAAAGAATATATACACAACAACAAAAACATAGGAATGCAAAAAGGTAGCTCAGGAAAAAAAACATTAAGTTGGGCCGTAATACAATCATTTAGCTTCCAAAAGTAGTACAATACATCCAACCCGAATAGGCAATAAAAACTGAGCCTTTTCCCATCTTCTAATTTCACCTAGGGTTCATTACTAACAAATGTTAACCAACCAAGCCAATTATGTTGAATTCGTTGCCACAACTCCACTAATCCCCGAACACACACTATCTTCGATCCCAGTAATAGCACCCAAAGGCGTCCACCTTGAATGATGACTACTGAGGTGGTATGCAGGTTAGGTGCACAATGGAGAATGAGATCGAGATATGTGATGGGTCTGTGGTCGTTTCTTCCGACGACACGAGGTTCAGGAACGGGCTGCAACGGCCTTTGTGTACAGTAGCAGACGACAAAAACTTGCTTTAGCGAGACACCAACCCTGGGGGTTTCGCAGAGGTAATTCTTCTCTCTTTATATCGTCTAGTTGTCTATTTCCATGTGTGTCGCATATGTTGCAATGGGGTTACGTATTATTTTATTGTCCATTGCCACAGGATTAGAATACTAGTTTGTCCTTTTGTAGGAAGAAACACAACAACCGTCCTTGACATGGAGGTATCGGCTTAAATATGGCTTCACAATTTGTGCAGATATAGCAATAGATGGAGGATTTAAAAGCTATAGTTGCGAAATAGTGACAATTCAACAAGAATGTTCTAAGCATCAGACCATAGGTGGGAAGGACGGATCTCCAATTGTGGGGAGCAATTCTCCGCACGCAATCCGATCCAAGAACAGGGTGACTACTACAATTGAACACATTGCTAAGAGGGATCAGCCAAGGTTAAGAACATACAAATGGCATAAAACCAAGACCAAAAGCAACACGAAGGACGACCCTGATTACGTTCTGCATCCGAACCGTATGAGCAACTCGAATGACGGATCGTTCAAGTTCAGGGGCGGCAATGCCAAAATGAATCCGTCCTCCAAGACTGCACCAACGAAGTCTGGTCTTAGGGGGAGGCGTAATCTTTTCCTGGCTTCGATGGTTTCAACTGGATGCGACGAACCCCACAACTCATATGTCACGAATACGACCGTGAAGATTGCTCGTGCTCAAGCCCTTCAATAGAAGTTCATGCAACTGAGGCACTTATTTTATGGAAGAGGATGTTGGTAGTAAAATTTCCAAGGTATGTCCGTTAAATATGGATGAGCTATTAGCATTGGTTCTATTTACTGTGAACCATCGTTGATTGAGATTTAACTTTACCTAATTTTATCATTGTCCAGGGTATACCGGTCTCGTTTCAACCTACTTCGGCCATGGAGATAAATGGATTACACCTAGCTATGACATCGTACATCTTTAATACTGTAATAGAGCAAGAGTGAGTATTGGTTAAAACAAAATTATTACTTGTCACTGTATAATTAACACTGCGGCATAAATTATTTTGTTGACTCTCCACTTAATCGATATGATGATGGTGTGGTTTTGATTGAGTATTGGTATGCCAGAATAAAAAGAACAAATGATAAATTTCGTTTGCTATAGGAAAGAGACGTAATAAAAGGACACTTTTTCTATAGTGAAGAGAATAAATAAAGAAATTCACTTCTTAAAGGTAAGAGAATCCAAGAAAAAATTAGCTTATCAACAGCTGAATGTTTCATTTATTTAGTCATTTATTTAGTCATTGAGTACAGATATACAAAATAAAATTAATTTTTAAATAATAAATATAAGAAGAAATTCTCCAAATACATATAAGACAGGAATGGGGGAAAACTGTGTTATCACAACAACGACATATAAGTGTTTATTACAAATAACTGATATATCGACAGAAGCCATTATTTAGTTACTTATTACAACTATGGAATATAAATAATGATTTATATTTTGCCGTATGATTTTTATTTTATTTCTCCAACCTGATTTGTTTTTTCAGAGCTTAGTTGTTTGTTATTATTATTTTTTAGGTTCTGTTTCCTGTTGTTGCCATGTTCGTATATCCTTTCTAACTCTGTATAACCAAACGTTGATCCTTATAATGTATATTTTTGGAACTTAGTTGTTTGTTAGTATTACTTTTTTCCGGTTTTCTTCCCTCTTGTAAACATGTTTGTAAACCCTTACTAAGTCTGTATAACCAAACTTTGATATTTATAATTGATATTTTGGGAGTCACCTGATTGTTATAAATGTTGAAAGTATGGGCAACTATTAAATGCCCTTCCACTTTGTTCAGGGAGACACTTGTTCCGAATTCGCACTGTACCATGACGCGCAAAGCCTTAAAGACTTTAGAGCTGGGGAGGCAAGTAGTTGACAATGTATGTCACACTACCCTAACTATCTAAATTGAATACCGATTATCTTTTGAAGACCAGACGCTTTCGTTCTAATGTCGGTGTTCTGTTTTACACAGGTATTGATTCTGCTAGCAAGGATGCTTGCCTTAGACTCCATAAGGCTGCAATGGTACCTATTGACGACCTTTACGATTAGTTTTCGAACCCTTATTTTGGTTACACTCGGAACTGTTCGCTGTTCTTAAAGCCAAAACTGTTGAATCCCGGTAAGAAATGACATTTTTAACTCCATAACAATAGTGGTGTTGTCACATTTTCACTATGCAGCAAATAGCTACGGGGCGAGGTCCTATACCAGAGGCAACAATTTCTGCCCTAAGAAAGGACTTCTTGGGTTACGCCGATGAAGCTCTAAAGGTATACACACATACTTATTATGTTACACGATGCACCCACATAACATTCGTTGATAACTTAATGCACATTTTGTTTCCACTTATATGACTCAGATTTACTGCCCAATGTGGTACAACAACCACTGGTTTCTTGTTGTTGTCGACCTTGCACGAAATCAACTTGTTTATCTTGATTCACTGAGGTCCCCAACAGCCAGGTCAAAGAAACATCGCCTAATTAAGAAATTGGTAATCTTCTTATTTGAAAATGCCAAATTAGCCTAGCTGGTCATATAGTATGACGAACAAGATTCTGAAAATAGTTGTATGTGTTTACTATGCATGTGCTTTTATTATTTGATTGTAAATAAAAGGAATCTACTATGACAATAGTGCTGTATGAATATGATTTTTGCATTTTGTTTATTTGAGTATTATAAAATGCACAACATTATACTTTATTTAGAACCAAAAAATAGTTTTTTGTCAGATAAGGGGACATACATTACAAGACAGGGTATTATGAATGCATTCCTTTCATGAAAAAGATAGTACATTTGTACTAGATGATTTGGACATCACTAGAAAATGTTTACAGAGGCATCATCAATGAGAGCGGCTTAATTAGAAGTGTCATCTAGTAGGTAATGGGAGGTAGATGTACAAAAATCATAAGGAAAATGATCAAAACACATATACCAATTAACGGGTATCACAACATCATTAGATAAATATAGCTGACCTCTTCTAGTGGGCAAAGCTTAGTTGTGTTTTGACAAAATAAGATAGTATGGTTTTAGTAGTCCAAAGTAATTGGAGAAGTTACAAGCTTAATAGAGTCTTAATTCCATTAAATAATGTGATACATATCTTGATGATAATAAAAAACATAGAGAAAAAAGAGGTAAACAATTCAAGTATTCAACCTTGCTGGAGATTAATGACAGATAGTTTTGTTGCATGAAAAGTTTGGTTTAAGCCGAAACAAGACTCGATCTGACTGTTGGCCATGTAGAAGTTGCAATAGTAATTGCACTGAATGATTGAAGTCTCTTGAAAGTTCATAACTGTTGTGGGTCCAAGCAGTGAATCAGTTACCCTTCCACCTCTAGGATTCTGTGCCTTCACATGATTGATATTCTAGTAATACTTGACTCCTAAATTATGGCTAAGAGCAAGCCTATGGTGAATCACATGTAGTTTGATTGATATTGCATTGTGTTTTTAGTTGTCATATTAAATGTTTTACTGTTGGGTTTCATAATTTCCTTGGATTGGTATGTGTATCCACATAGTACCTTCAGTAACATTGTATTCAGGTGAATCTAAGGGTGTAGAATTTTCATTTTCAGTCTTATTTTCGTGCGACATGTCGTCTCTGTTCTTCAATATCAAGATTGGGGTTTCTCAACCAAACCCTTTCTATAATTTTGGTTCTTAGTTTCTTGTTGTGTTTGTAATAATATTCTAACAACATAAATGTTGCTGAAAGTTATTTGCTAACAAGAATGCACTATTTTTATGCCACAGACAATCTTTCTAGATGACCTTTTGGATGACCATGCTTGGTATGCTAATGCAGACACGGATAAAATTGAATGCAGTGAGTTTGAGATTAAGGAGCCTAGCTAACGTTGCCCAACAACTTCCACAAAGGTGATTGATTTAGAAAACAACTTTTTAATTCCATGATTGCAACTGTTGTCGTATTACAATTGATTCTAAAAACTTGAAAGCTAATTCCTTACATGTGCTAACTTTTTTCCTTAACGGGGCTATGAACCTGACTAGCAATAATTGTGGTGTGTTTATAGTACAGTGGATGATCATGTACCACTTATTCTATGACTACGATATTGAGGTATAATTAGGACTTATGTTGCATAAAACTGTGTAAATTAATATACTTCCAGTTTATTATAGTAAAAACCTTTGTTTGATCTATGATTGCACTACTTGTTCTAATAACTTAGACGTGTGTTTACGTTGTTGCAGACATTTCAGTGGGTAACTGACTACAGTCGAATGCGCCTTGCAATTGACATGGTACAAAAGTATCACAACAACAACAGAATGGAAACCATTGAAGCAGCTCTGAAATATTGGAGGAGTTTCTCAGCCGCTCCATGATAGCAACCTAGGAGGTAGGCTTAGCCTGAGATACCAGTTTTTTTTTGTTTGAGGCACACAAATAACTTGCACTACTATGATTTTTCTAAGAGCATTATTTTGTAAAATGAGGTGTATCTCCAATTCGGAGGTTAACACTGCAATGTTTGTGATGCCGATTATATGATGCTTATTATGTTATTTAAATTTCCTACGACTGGATGAAATGCCGATGGACCAGACTAAGTTTTTAAGTTTCTCTTGTTCTCTTCATTCATGATTGATTTTCAATTGAACACTCCATTCGTGACGCTGGTCACGTGCATGTTCTTGTATTGTGTAATCTATCACAATTTGTACTCTACAGGAATATGAGAGAAGATTTGAAATGCTAGAAAGATTTGCAATTTTTTCTTTCAGAGAGTAATTTGCATAGTATTAATCATTAAGCTCATTAATATACATAAATCTTTGTTTCCTTTTAATTTTTTAAAAACTATGCTCAATATAAAACGTGGAATAATGTGAATTCCTAAACAGGTTGTTCACAATTTTCCTTGCATTTAATAATGAAAATGATGGCTAGCTAGCTATGTTAAACATTGAATTAATCATACATAAGAATTCGTATCATGGTAGACTTCTCTTAATTTAAAAACTTAAATACAGCTGGATTATAGTTTAGTTTAATAATAATATTTTACTAAAGTTTAATTAAACGAAAGTGGTCCATAGTACTGATTAAAAACAGAGAAGATTTTTCTATATTAACATTCGTGTCTTATAACATTATAATTACATGGAATCACTACCATGCTGATGAGTTTCTCATTCTTCCACCCATAAAGGTAGATGATCGAATTGGATGATCCGCTTAGAAGTAACTATGACATCGAATATACAGATCCAAGTGGTGCATGATGCAGACGTGAGTTAACAGGAACAAATACATGTTCAAAAATTCAGTATTTTAGTTCCGGTATGGTAGAAATTGAAGAAACCATAACTGACACAAAGACATCATGGCATGCTTGTTCTTGCATTGAAGCACCATAGAAATTCCAGAAATGGAATAACCACAATCTGCTGCATAAATTGATTCTAACATCACAACCTAGTAGCCACAACATGAATGGAATAAATTATATGAACTTAGCACCAATAATATTGGTTCAAACAAGTCTCATTCCTTAGTAAAAGACCACATAGGAATAGTTTTCATAGCAAAAAAAATTACCATAATAAGGTTTAACTCTATCAACTCAACTAGAATGTCCAAAGTAGACAACCAAAGTAAAGAAGATGTAACTCTATCCTAATAAGGTGAACAATTCATTCACATGAAGTCATGGCCATCCAACTAATTTCATCGTGACCTCTTTTCGGAAGAATGAACTCCCCTATGGTCGGATCCACCATCCTACAAAATCATATTTCGTCCATCAAATCAAATTTTGAAGTTAAATCTTTTTATTGCACTACAAATATCATCAA
Source organism: Arachis stenosperma (assembly GCF_014773155.1). Taxonomy (NCBI): domain Eukaryota; kingdom Viridiplantae; phylum Streptophyta; class Magnoliopsida; order Fabales; family Fabaceae; genus Arachis; species Arachis stenosperma. Next base: position 98,355,474 of record NC_080380.1, on the reverse strand, counting down.
ATAAGTAACAAGTAACAACGTGAAGCATAACCACATGCGACGAAAATAACAAATGACAATGCTAGGAATTAACCAAGACATACAAACCTCACCATCGACATCGTCGTCCATGGCAATGGAATTTCTTTGATCATGACCTAATTCGAAGCACTGCCGGCAATGCCTCCCTTTATTGCCATTCGTGCTCCCGTGAGGTGCACCCTTTGACCTGATAACCTTTGGGTCACGAACGTGGCTTCAATCCACCTTGGCTTGAATGCAACGACCACTTTGTCCTATGATACAAAGAGATTCAAACTCCCTCGATATTCTAGCAACTTCCGTCATAGCAATGTCGTATATTTTGGTAGTTTGCGTAGCTTGAAAACACATTGACAGGCAAGCACTTCACAATGCGCTGTATTTAACGTGAAATCCTTCTGTGGGATCCGATGCCGCATCCATACTGTTGCTGCTGGCTACTTTGGCATCTTTGCACCACCTACGAAACACCAATTGGCTCGGCAGCCCTTCTTTCTCTAGTTCTTTGAGGACACAAAATATATGGTAGCAAGGAATCCCTAACCTCTCCCACAACTTACAAGAACATGCATACTTATCACAATTTCTATCTAAGAATACCGAGTACACATGATGGAGCCTTCATAACTTTCTAAACATGAACTTCTCAGTGCTACCAAAACTATCCCTATGCAAGATTAACAATGCCACGACCCCCTCAATTTATTTTTGCACCTTTTAGAATATCTCTCTCATGTACAACAAGCTCGCAGATCTTTCCAAGGTTTCGAGACACGTAGTCGTCACCGGATTAGAGTAAAGAGTCTTGTAATCTGCAATGTATTCGTTGTTCCGGTAATCCTTAACAACTCGATCCAGGTTCTCAACCAACTCAAGCAAGCAATTCCCAAATTTGATAAATTTCTTTAGTGACGAATTAATACCTTCGCACCGAGAAGTAGTTCGAATGCTGGCACAAAATTTCCCATCCAAGTAAGCATTTGCCCATAACTCTCTCTTTTCGTATGTCTTTGCAACCCAATCGTTGTCCTCTAGACCGAACGACGTGACCATGTCCACCCAATAGTTGTCAAACTCTTCAACATCAAAGTGACCATACACATCAGTCTTAAACGCAGCGCAAAAATATTTGTCCTTGATATTCACAACATCATTTTCGAGCAAGATGTCAGGTGCATAGTCAATGTGTCACGTTCAGAAATTCACTTCGAATGGCCTCTCGCATGGATTCATCACCATCTGACAACCACTTTCAGCTCCTAGTGCCTCATTACCTCCATAAAGCTACTTAGCAACCATTTATAGGACGAAATCTTCTCGTCCTCTAGCAAACCGAACCTAAGTAATTGTCTGTCTGTGGTGGTTGGTGCCTGAAAATATTACAAGAGGTCTGTTGTATCAGTTTTTTCTGTACATCGAGTCGAATGCCAGCACATCACCGAAGCATTCGTAGTCATATTGCATGTGACAATCATACCAAAACATGTGGCCAAGGTGTTTCTAATCGTAATACGTATACTGCACAACTACCATAGGATCCAACTCAGCCTTGCCCTTCAAGTAGCTTATTGCTGCGGCTGCATCTCCCTCCACGATCCTGGATCGCCTAACTCTATTCATAAAATTATACAAGTCCTTACTTATGAAGTTAAGATTGCGATATCCACCACACATATGGGCAAAGAAGCCCATGATTTGAGTTGTCTAGAAACTGGCATCATGCATGCTATGTATATGCACTTTGTGACCTTCTGTGATCTTTCTATGCGGTGCCATTAAATTAGTGAACGCTGGGGACGCCAAGTCGTGATTATGCTTCTCAACTAATGCCTTTGTCCTCCACTTACCACAACTTTTGTCCAGAAACACAACAAGCTTGGCATTGCAATTCATTCTCGTCTCCGGTTCATGTGGCCTTTTTCTGTCAACCCTCTCATAGTGTTTCTTTTCCCGTAGCTCTTGCCAATTGCAATAGAAAAATTTTCTGATAATATTCCCCTCCTCATCTTTAACAGAATCTCCCTTTTCCACGGAAAACCCAATATCCTTCGCATACGCCACATACCTTGTGTAGGCATCTTCAACCCCAGTAAACTCTGCAAATAACAACGCAAAACCATTCACTGGGTCTGGACTGCTGAATTGTTCACCGATGATATTCCTTGAGTTCTCATGATCCTCTATTGAGGCATCTACATTGCATCCACCACCATCGCAACCTTGGTATTCACTATCTGCAGGGCCACTATCACCTTCATCACTATGCGGTTCCTCCGACCCGTTTGAATCATCTTCGTCACTCGAATTGGTGCTCCAACCATCAGTCCATTGGCCTGACAACTCTGATGTGCTTCCATCGTCCAAATCTAGCTCAATCTCACACATCCCTGGGTTAAAAAATAATGAAGCCAGTCGAGAACAAAGCATGTCGTATGCATAGTAAATTACGATCATAACTTGAGCTACAGAAATCCAAATTATGCGGTTTCACTTGCATTGGAAAGCTAACATCCGGAGCTTCAATTTGATATATAATTTGCCATAGTGGCCGTACAAATAAGAGACGCGAACGCGCGCTCCACGCAGACGCGTTGCATCTGCGAACTTCAATTCGCGCGGGCGCGTGGACGACGCCTCCACGTCACTTTGCCGCGACCTGTACGGACCAGATTTCACAATCAACGACTTCTGGGCTATTTCTGACCCAGTTTTTGGCCCAAAAAACACAGATTAGAGGCTATAAAGTGGGGGAATGCATCCATTCATAATTAGGCTTTCATAATTCACTTTTTAGGATTTAGATGTAGTTTTTAGAGAGAGAGAGGCTCTCTCCTCTCTCTTAGGATTTAGGATTAGGATTTTTAGAAATTAGGGATTTATTTCATCTTCACATCAGGTTCAATATTCCTTTATTTTGACTTCTCTTCTACTTTGAGATACTTTAATGCTTTTATTTGCATTTGATTTATGTTGTCCAATTGGCTTATGAACTTTTCCATGTTAGATTTTATTGCTTTGAATGTATGTTATTTGAGGTATTCCAGATAATTATGATTTTTACTTAGCTTCCTATATTTTTGGCTTTAATTGATTAATTGGTAACTCTTGAGTTGTCAAACTCATTGTCGACTGAAATTTGGAATTCTTCAAGAATTAACTTGAGTTCCACTAACTCTAGCCTTTCCCAAGGAAAGACTAGGACTTGAGGAACCAAACTTATTCCGTCCACTTAACTTACTTCATAGTTAGAGGTTAATTTAGTGGGAGATAAAAATCCAATTCTCATCATCATTGATAAGGATAACTAGGATAAGCCTTCCAATTTCTCATACCTTGCCAAGAGTTTATTTTACAGTCATTTATTTATTTTACTTGTCATTTATTTTATTTGTTTCTCATTCTCAAAACCCCCAATTTACAAACTTATAACCAATAATAAGAACATACCTCCCTGCAATTCCTTGAGAAGACGACCCGAGGTTTAAATATTTCGGTTATCAATTTATTTAGGAGTTGTTACTTGTGACAACCAAAACGTTTGTAAGAAAGGTTTATTGCTTAGTTTAGTAACTATACTTACAACGAGAGTTTACTATAACTTCTAAACCATCAATCTTTAGTTCTTCAGCCTTATCACGTTTATAATATAAACGAGATAAGAGTAAATGCGGCCTATATTTACAATTCATTTACAGCGCCATTTGGAGTTGGTTTTCGTCCATTTCTTCGAATTTTCTCCAACTTTTATCCTCTTCTGACTATATTATCGACTCACTAAGCGAGCATGGCGCACGCAGATGCACATGATCCAGACATCAATCATCTAAACGCGACATGGCACATTGCAGGGGTAGCCGACTTCAAAGTTAGTGTTGTTGTCTTTGTGTTTATGTTAGAGCATGTATGAGTGAAGCCATAGTTATAGTACTTTTATAGAACTAGTGTACATGACATGTTAGTTGGATGAATGTATTATTAGGAAGGATTGATAGAGTTTGTTTTTAGTAATTTAAGTTTATTTATAAATTTGATGTTTATTAATTTATTAAGTAAATGTTTCTACTCATTTGTCGAATTTGTTTCTACTTATTTATTAATTTTGTTATTAATTCAATAGATGTGTAATATTTTGGTTATTAATTATTTAGTATGATTTTTTATTTAAATTAAGTATACATGTTTACTAATAAAGATATTAATTAAATAAGTAAATATTTTTATTTAAGTTAATTTATTAAATAAATATTTCTACTCATTTGTCAATTTTTTTTTACTTATTTATTGATTTAGTTATTAATTAATTAGTTGCGTAGTATCTTGGTTATTAATTATTTATTACAATTTTTTATTTAACATAAGTTATTTATTAAGTACATATGTACTAATAAAGTTATTAATTAATTAAATAAATATTTTTCTTTAAGTTAATTTATTAAGTAAAAATTTTTATTTAAGTTAATTTCTTATGTGAATGTTAATTAGAAGTGTTTTTTGGTGTTAATAAATCTAGCTTTATAATTTATAGATTTTTTATTCAACTTTTTATTTTTTATTAGAGGTCTCGATTATTTTTTCCTAAGCGAGTGAGTCACACACCTACTTCATCAGATGTCATTGTCCCTTATTTGAACAAGGCTGGCTTCGGCCATACGGTGCCTCTCAGAGATTTCGTATTTGACAACTCCCTGATCATGACATTCGTGGAGCACTGGCATCCAGAGACACACACTTTTCATCTGTTATGGGGTGAGTGCACCGTCACTCTACAGAACATCGTGTACCACCTCGGGTTACGGGCGCATGGAAAGATCATTGAATAAGTTTTCATAAAAATCTAATTTCGTTGAATTTCTAACTTCGAGGACTGAGTTACGGCCCACTAAAGTTGGCCAAAAATAAGTTTTTACCCAAAAACAGAATTTACTAATTTTCAAGAGGTTCACAAGTCACACCAGTTTTCTACATCAATATAATACCTCCCAACTATCCCAAATCACTCATTTACTATCAACCAAGTTCAAGCCTACTTAATTTACATATTACTACTCTAAATCATCATTTTCACACCTCAATTTTATGCATAAATATTCAATGCATTTCATCAACTTACTAAACTTACCTTTCACAACCTCCGGCCCAAAATTCATCAACTCTACTCATAATTCATAAACACATAATCACTAACCAAAATCAAATCCAACAATGTATCAATTTTAACATATCAATTCCGTCCAATTACAAAATTCAAGCTTATTTCTAGGGACATCTAGCCTAGGATTTCATATCATAGTATTTTTAATAAAACTTAAACCGTTCCTCTAAGAAGCCAAGATCAAATCCTCAATTCTTGAATTTTACCAAATTAAAGCTCCAAGTTCACCTCCACCAAACTCAAGCACCACCAATTATCAACTTAATTCCTCTAATATCAATCTACACTATTTTTACATAACACACAATACTCAATCTCTAGGACTTCATAAAACTTTTTGAACACATGGGAATAGTGGCTCTTACCTTTATCCACTAAAATTGGTGATGAAACCTAACTAGAACTCAAACTAAAGCTTTCCCAAAATACAAGAATCACCAAGTTTCATGAATACACAAACCTAAACATGATTCTCATGGAAAAAACAAAATTGCAGTTTGGTGAGGGAGATGCTTACCAAAATTTTGGCCATAAACGGTGCGGCGATCGAAACTCCGGATCAAAAACTATGGAAGATTGAAGTTTGTGGAGTTAGGGCTTTGTGTTTTCTTCTTTCTTCTCTAACCGTGTATCTCTCAAAGAAATGGGGGAGAATGGTTTATTTTATGCTTAAATGGTGTTTCATATAGTGTGGGCTTGGACCTGAATATGAGCACGTTGTGATTTTTACCCATTAGCCCTATCTCGGGTCAAACTCTTTAAAATAAGAGTTTGGGTTTTTATTCTAAATATTTTTCTAGTCATTTTAGCAGTTTTATTTTTCTCATACGCAGTACCGGACAGACTTAAGCCGATATTGCCGGCTAAAATACCAATATGCGTTTTACGCAGTTTTTTGCAAAAAATTATATTTTTTCACTCGAAAAAATTCTCCAAATCCAAATATCATTGTTACAATTTTAAATTCCTAAGTTTTAATTTTTTTACCCCATCTGGGAGCATTTAACTATTTTAATTTAATGATTAATTATCCAATTAATCGTTTTATAATTTTTATGGGTCTTATAATGGGTCAGTTTAAAATCAGCGCAGGTTATTTGGGCATATCTGATGCACTATTGAATTTGAAGCATTAGATCATATCGACAAATAATCCAATGGCTTATATTTAATATATAAATAACTTATTAAAAATTATAATAAAAATAACAAATGTTTTAATATTTTAAAATTGCCCCATCATAAAATAAGAGAGAATCAAGAATGAAACCCTCGTTTTAGCTGGAGATTGCCGCTGGAAGGCTTTCCCCAGCAAAGAAACCCTTCGACAACGATAGAGAAGATCTCTGGCAACGATTCTTCCTCTCTCGTCCTTGCTTGTAAGAACCGCAACTAATCAATCGGTTAATTAAGTGAATTAATTGCCCAAATTAGATTCCGAAAGGTTAGAGAGAGAATTTGAGGATTTAAAGGTGATTTTTGGACTCAGTGGGTCTTTCTGAGTCAGAAAATGTGCTTTCTACGAAAAACCGTGAAAAATTACGAACCGGAAATTAAACCGGTTGAACCGGTTCAAGTCTGCCTGGTACCACACGAGAAAAGTGAAAACCATCAAAAACCTTAGAAAAACATTAGAATGGAAACTGGCTTTAATTTTAAAGATTTGGTCCGAAGTTAGGCCAAACGGCTAACGCTAACGGGTTTGGACCGGGCCCAAGTTGGGCCCAAGCCCAACATATAAATACACTTAAATGAACCCATTTCAGCCACTTTCACCCTCATAAACCTAAACACAACAGCACTGAAGTGAGGAGAGAGTGAGAGCTTTCCACCATTGTTACTATTCACTTCAACTTCCCAAGCTCTATCTTGAGCTACGGAGCTCCGATCGCCGCACGTTTGCGGCTACGCGTTCCCGTGAAGAGCTCTACAAAAACCCACCAAGAACCTCAAGGTAATCACGAAATCCTTCCAGTTTTGCTCTTCAAAATTTCGGGTTTTATTAGAGTTTGGGTTAAATGGGTTTTTGTGATTTTGGATGTTTAGGTTTGCTTTAATCCTTACTTAGCTTTGGATTTGCGTTGTCAAATCTGTTGGGAAAGGTAAAAGCTCTAAACCCTTGTGAGATTATGCTTATGTTGAACCCTAGGTTGATTTATGGTGATTTATATGTATATAGTTTGATTATTGTGGCTTTGGGAGCTTTTGGAACTTATTTGTGCTTGTTGGAGTGGATTTGAAAGCTGGATTGTGGTTGGAAGCTTGTTGGTGCTCTTTTAAGTTTGGGTGCAAAGGGAATCGGCCAAGGTATGGTTTCGGTTTCCTCTATGTAGTATATAATATTCATGGACACATAGGCTAGTGACCAATAGGATAGGTGAATTAAAATGATGGTTGGTATACTAAATATTGATGAATTGATGAATGTTGAGTTGATTGTGATGAATTATAATGATATGATGTTGAATGATTGTATGGATTGGGAGTTGGTTCTTATAATGATTGTGTTTATGATTTATGAAATGGTGGGTTTGATAGTGATTTTGATCATAAGTGTTATATTTTGATGTTGGAATTGAGAATAATGAAATGAGAAGAAAATGTGGTGAGGTTGATGTATTATGCTATAACAGGTACATTTTGATGAAAATGGAGCTTTGGATGGTTTGGTATGATTTGGTATGGGTATGGTGAGATATTGTGGTAATTATGAAGTTTTGGAAAATTGAGTTTTTGGTAAACTTTGTTTGATCATAACTTTTGCCTCGTTTTCAAAATTGATTGAAAATTGTTAGAATTAAAGATCTTTGAAAATTCTTCGAATCAGTATAAGGTTTGTGAAAATTGGAATTTTGTAGAGAAGTTACGATCATTCAAAGTTGGTGTTAAAAACCTAGTTTTGAGTATTAGAACATGGGATATAAATTAAGGCTCTAGTACATGATCTTAAGGTAAATTAGAAACGGAGGTCTAGGTTTCTGGCGTGCTGAGAATGGTTGACGTTAGGTGAGGATAATTGGTATATGAGATGAGGAATGATGGATCTATGTATACTGAAAATGCTTTGAAAACCACTGAAATAATTTTTTACATGATATTTTGAGACGCTATGCGCCTGGCAGGGACGGTGGTTAATCCCGCCTGTCGAGGTAGCGGCGGCGGCGTAAGGACGGTGGTAATCCCGCTTACGTTGAGATGTGAGGTCTGAGGCAAAATATCCCGCTCGCATCCCTTCGGATCTATAGGGCGAGCAGGCGCCGGTACCTAGACAGTGATCCGGGCACTATATCTCGGGGTTCCCATATAAGAAATCCGAAGGGCGACGTCTCCATGGAGATGTGTCGGTGGCAGTTGAACCGACAATGTGATATCACAGCCAGTAGGGCAGGCATTCATCATATGCATTTATTTCTTGTATGCTTTGTCTATTTGTAATGGTTTGCCTAATTGAATAACATGCTTACTTGCTATTTGAATTATTTGCCATATATGCTACTACTTGTGCTTTACTTGCTTGAACATTATCTGTGTTTTCTGCTGGGATTGAGGAGATTCGGAAGGCGGTGGATGGAATCGCATGGAGGATCGGTTGGTGAAGGCTGTGGACAGCGGTGTTTGGTTAGCATAGAATTCCTTAAGATAGATAACCTGGTTTATTTAAGTCAAGTTGGTATATTATGCTTAAATGTTTTTATAATGATTTAAGTTTGAATCTTGTGATGGATATGAGCTTAGGATTGCCTTTGGCGTCCCGGGGTCTTATATCCTATATCACACTGAACTGTTACCATACTGAGAACCTCCGGTTCTCATACCATATTGTTGTTGTATTTTTCAGATGCAGGTCGCAACCCATCTCGGTGAGTTGCTTTGGTTGGTGACAGGAGCGGAGAATCTTGGGTCATTTGAGTTTCTTTTGGTTTATTTTGTTTATACATCTCTCCTTTTGTATTTTGTTTGCCTAGAGGCATGTATTTGAGAACAAAACTTGTATAAGCTGTTTTTTCACTGTATGGTTTTGTATATCAGTATATGGCTAGCCGGCTTAAACTCCGCGAGTCGTGACTAGTTCCCTATGATATTATACTTATCTTTTGTTATATCTCTCTTTTTCTATGCCTTAAGCTAGTAGCTCCGTTAGTTGTTGTGCTTCGAAATTCTTTTGAGCTATATCTTTCATCGGCTTCTAGATTATACTATTCTTTCTATATATATATTATGTTTGAGTTTAGAACTGTCGTAATCTCTGATTAACCTTGGCTTTACGACGCGAGGTAAGGCTTAGGCTAATTAGGGTGTTACATTTAGTGGTATCAGAGCGTTCGTCCTCGTGAGCCTGAGGGATGGACCGATTGTGCTTCATTGCATACTCTGTGTGTCTTTTCTTTGATGCTATTAGGTTATCTATTTGATATATGCATAGCATGCTTGTTTGTGAGTGCCTGTTTGGGTTAATTGAAGCACTAGACTTTGATATTGAGACTGATCACCTTGATATCTATTGTTTGGTGTGGACAGGAATCCTACATGGCTACTCGCGGGCGAGGTCGAACGCGTACCGAGGCAATAGGAATGAGCAACCAGCTGACAATCACGCCGAATTCATGGCGGCGATGGCGAATCTCGCTAACACCATGGAAGCTAATGCTGCTGCGACTCTGCAAGCAGTGCAAAGATTGGGCCAACCGACTGGGAATGGCAACGGAAATGGGAATGGCGAAGGGAATACCAATGATGCTGAGGGTAACGGCGATAACACAGGAGGAGTTTCGATGACCTTGGCGACGTTCCTCAAGGTTCATCCGCCACTTTCCGAGGATCCCACAGATCCTATTGAAGCGGACCACTGGTTCCAGGCTATAGAGCGTGCTTTACAGGCGCAGCATGTTCTCTCAATCAATATGTAGAGTTTGCCGCTTATCAGCTAGCGGGAGAGGCCCAGCCCTGGTGGCAAGCTGAGTGTCGTTTGCTACAGCTTCAGAACGCCGACATTCCATGGGAGGTGTTTCAAACGGCTTTCTACAAGAAATACTTTCCTGAGTCTGCAAGGGAAGCAAAGGAGATGGAGCTAATGCAGCTGAAGCAAGGTTCCATGTCTGTGGCAGAGTACACCAACAAGTTCGAAGAGCTTTGTAGGTTTTCTCGGGTATGTCAGGGTGACCCGGAGACTTTCGAGAGCTGGAGGTGCATTAAGTACCAAAGGGGCTTGAAGGACAACATTATGACTGCTGTGGCTCCTATGGAGATCCGTGTCTTCTCCGACTTGGTGAACAAAGCATGGGTAGTGGAGGAGTATGCCAAGACAGTGGCGGCATCTAAGGACACTCATGGAGGGAGCTCTAGTCGTGGGCGTGGCAAGTATTTTCATCCAAGAGGACAAAGCTTCAAAAGAGGGGGATATACTCCTCAAGGCCAAGGGGGCTTCAGAAAGAACAATCAGAATCAGTTTCAGTATGCTAAAGGAAGAGGAAATCAGAGTAAGAGTTATCCGGATTTAGCTTGTGATCGTTGTGGACGTTTTTCACCCTTATGACTCATGTAAGATTGGTTTAGGTGGTTGCTTCAAGTGTGGGTTACCTGGCCACATTGCGAGGGATGCCCTCGTGGGGGAATCAGAATGCGAGCCAGAGTCAGCATCAAGGTCGAGTCTTTGCTGTGAATGCCAAGGATGCTTCCAAGGCGGATCCTTTGATGAAGGTATATGTCTAATTGGTGATAAATCCTTAGTTGCATTATATGATACTGGAGCTTCGCATTCGTTTATTTCATTTGCTAAAGTTGAGGAATTAGGCTTGAAAGTATCAGAGTTACCTTTTGATCTACATGTACATACTCCGCATCAAACAATTATGACTAGGTCAGGTTGTAGACAAGTAGGTTTCAAGCTTGAGGGTAGAGACTTTGTACACGATTTGATCTGTTTACCAATGGTGGGGCTGGAGATGATTTTGGGGTTTGATTGGTTGTCGAAGAACCGGATTTTGTTGGATTTCTTTGAACGGACAATTCGGTTTATGCCGGAAGGAGAAAATGGAGCAGTGGTAGCTACAGGGTATTACCTGAACTCTGTAATGGTGCATTATAGTGGGGAGGAGTGTCAGGGTTATATTCTGTTGGCTGCCAATGCGTTGGGCGATGCCCATAACATAGATCAAATTCCGGTGGTTAGAGATTTTCCAGAAGTGTTCCCGGAAGATATCCCTGAGTTCCCACCTCAAAGGGAAATTGAGTTTGCGATTGAATTGGTGCCGGGCCGGACCAGTATCGATTGCACCGTATAGAATGGCTCCTAAGAGCTGGCAGAGCTAAAGACTCAGTTGGAAGAGCTTCTGAATAAGGTTCATTCGACCAAGTGTATCACCGTGGGGAGCGCCAGTTTATTGGTGAAGAAGAAAGATGGAGGGATGCGTTTGTGTGTGGATTACCGACAGTTAAATAAAGTGACAGTGAAGAACAGTACCCGCTGCCAAGGATAGACGATGGATCAATTGCAAGGAGCTGGAGTGTTTTCCAAGATTGATTTGAGATCCGGTTACCACCAGATAAGAGTGAAGGAAGATGATATCCCTAAGACTGCGTTTAGGACACGCTATGGACACTACGAGTTTGCGGTAATGTCCTTTGGGTTAACGAATGCACCTGCTGTTTTCATGGATTACATGAACAGAGTGTTTCGTCCCTTTTTGGACAAATTTGTGGTGGTTTTCATAGATGACATCTTAGTTTACTCTAAGACGGTAAAGGAGCATGAGGAACACTTGAGGATTGTACTGCAAATCTTAAAGGAGCGGAAGTTATACGCTAAGTTGTCAAAGTGCGAGTTCTGGAAGGAGGAAGTAAAGTTCTTAGGCCACGTGGTGAGTAAGGGAGGAATAGCTGTAGATCCTTCTAAAGTAGAAGCAGTGATGGAATGGGAAAGACCGACGACTGTGACGGAAGTCAGAAGCTTTTTGGGTTTAGCCGGATATTACCGGAGATTTATCGAAGGATTTTCCCGGATTGCGCTACCAATGACAAAGTTGACAAGGAAAGAAGTGTCGTTCGAGTGGACGTCGGAGTGCGAAGAAAGTTTTCAAACGTTAAAGCAGAGGTTAACTTCAGCACCTGTTCTAATCCTACCGGAACCGCGTGAACCGTTTGAGGTATATTGTGATGCTTCTTTGAAGGGTTTGGGTTGCGTGTTGATGCAACACTGGAATGTGGTGGCTTACGCATCGCATCAGCTGAGACCGCATGAGGTGAATTACCCCACTCATGACTTGGAATTAGCGGCAATTGTGTTTGCATTGAGATTTGGAGACACTTATACGGAGTAAGGTTTAGCGTCTTTTCTGATCATAAGAGTCTCAAGTACATCTTTGATCAGAAAGAGCTAAATATGCGCCAGAGAAGGTGGATGGAGTTGCTTAAAGATTATGATTTCGAGTTGAGTTATCACCCTGGAAAGGCGAACGTGGTAGCAGACGCTTTGAGTCGGAAATCTTTAACAATTGCTTGGATGAGAATCAAAGAAGAAAACTAGTGGATAAGTTTGTAGATCTTAAGCTGGATATTAGTGAAGTTGCCGGAAGAGCTTGTTTGAATCAGTTACAGATTTCAAGCACGTTTAATCAAAATACAAAGGGCTCAGCAAGATGAGCAGAAGTTTCAGCAATTGTTTCAACCAGTTGGTGATAAGAGACGCGAAGAGTTCACTAAGGATGATGAAGGGTTATGGAGATATAAGGGAAGGATTTGCATACCAGATGTTGGAGTTTGAGGCAAGACTTGCTGTTGGAGGCTCACAACAGTGGGTTTTCTATTCATCCCGGGAGCACGAAGATGTATTATGACTGAAGAAGATGTTCTGGTGGCCGGGGATGAAGAGTGATATAGCTACAGTGGTATCCAAATGTTTGACCTGCCAAAAAGTGAAGATAGAGCATCAAAAACCGTCAGGAATGCTACAACCACTTGAGATCCTCAGTGGAAGTGGGAAGGAATTGCAATGGATTTTGTTACCGGTTTACCGAGGACTAGGTCGGGGTTTGATGCGATTTGGGTGATCGTAGATCGCTTAACCAAATCCGCTCATTTTCTGCCTATCCGACTAAACTGTTCTATGGAGGAGTTGGCAAGATTATACATCAAGGAGATAGTGAGGTTGCATGGTGTGCCGTCAAGTATAGTATCGGACCGTGATCCCCGATTCACATCAAGGTTTTGGGGAGCTTTCCAAAGAGCTTTCGGTACAAAGCTATGTCTTAGTACGGCGTATCATCCACAAACAGATGGACAATCGGAAAGGACTATTCAAACATTGGAAGATATGCTGAGAGCATGTGTGTTGGATCAACCCGGGAGTTGGGATCGTTACATGCCATTGGTGGAGTTCGCATATAACAACAGCTTTCATGCAAGCATTGGGATGGCTCCGTATGAGGCTTTGTATGGACGGAAGTGTCAATCTCCACTTTGTTGGTATGAATGTGGAGAAGTAAGTGTTTTGGGTCCAGATTTGATAGCAGAGACTACTGAGAACATTAAGAAGATTCGTGCAAGGATTTTAACTGCCCAAAGTCGACAGAAGAGTTATGCGGATCAGAGAAGGAAACCCTTAGAGTTTGAAGTGGGAGAACATGTATTCCTTAGGGTTACACCAACAACTGGGATTGGAAGAGCAATCAAAACCAAGAAGTTGAACCCAAGATATATAGGACCGTTTGAGGTTTTGAAGAGATTCGGGCCGGTGGCATATCAAGTAGCTTTGCCACCTCATCTGTCTAACTTGCATGACGTATTCCACGTATCACAGCTCCGTAAATACACGTCGGATGCGGCTCATGTGTTGGAGCCTGAATCGGTCAAGTTGAAAGAGAACTTGACTCTCCAAGTGACACCAGTGAGGATCGATGACACTAGTATGAAGAAGCTGCGAGGAAAGGATGTCCCATTGGTTAAAGTTGCTTGGGAGCGAGCAGGAGTAGAAGAGCACACTTGGGAATTGGAGTCTGAGATGCGAAAAGATTATCCCGAGCTTTTCTCAGGTAATTCAAATTTTGAGGGCAAAATTTCTTATTTGGTGGGGAGAATGTAAGAACCGCAACTAATCAATCGGTTAATTAAGTGAATTAATTGCCCAAATTAGATTCCGAAAGGTTAGAGAGAGAATTTGAGGATTTAAAGGTGATTTTTGGACTCAGTGGGTCTTTCTGAGTCAGAAAATGTGCTTTCTACGAAAAACCGTGAAAAATTACGAACCGGAAATTGAACTGGTTGAACCGGTTCAAGTCTGCCTGGTACCACACGAGAAAAGTGAAAACCATCAAAAACCTTAGAAAAACATTAGAAATGGAAAACTGGGCTTTAATTTTAAAGATTTGGTCCGAAGTTAGGCCAAACGGGCTAAAAACGCTAACGGGTTGGACCGGGCCCAAGTTGGGCCCAAGCCCAACATATAAATACACTTAAATGAACCCATTTCAGCCACTTTCACCCTCATAACCTAAACACAACTGCAGCTGAAGTGAGGAGAGAGGTGAGAGCTTTCCACCATTGTTACTATTCACTTCAAACTTCCCAAGCTCATATCTTGAGCTACGGAGCTCCGATCGCCGCACCGTTTGCGGCTACGCGTTCCTTGTGAAGAGCTCTACAAAACCCACCCAAGAAACCCTCAAGGTAATCACGAAATCCTTCCAGTTTTGCTCTTCAAAATTTCGGGTTTTATTAGAGTTTTGGGTTAAATGGGTTTTTGTGATTTTGGATGTTTAGGTTTGCTTTAATCCTTACTTAGCTTTGGATTTGCGTTGTCAAATCTGTTGGGAAAGGTAAAAGCTCTTAAACCCTTGTGAGATTATGCTTATGTTGAACCCTAGGTTGATTTATGGTGATTTATATGTATATAGTTTGATTATTGTGGCTTTGGGAGCTTTTGGAACTTATTTGTGCTTGTTGGAGTGGATTTGAAAGCTTGGATTGTGGTTGGAAGCTTGTTGGTGCTCATTTTAAGTTTGGGTGCATAAAGGGAATCGGCCAAGGTATGGTTTCGGTTTCCTCTATGTAGTATATAATATTCATGGACACATAGGCTAGTGACCAATAGGATAGGTTGAATTAAAATGATGGTTGGTATACTAAATATTGATGAATTGATGAATGTTGAGTTGATTGTGATGAATTATAATGATATGATGATGTTGAATGATTGTATGGATTGGGAGTTGGTTCTTATAATGATTGTAGTGTTATGATTTATGAAATGGTGGGTTTGATAGTGATTTTGATCATAAGTGTTATATATTTGATGTTGGAATTGAGAATAATGAAATGAGAAGAAATGTGGTGAGGTTGATGTATTATGCTATAACAGGTACATTTTGATGAAAAATGGAGCTTTGGATGGTTTGGTATGATTTGGTATGGGTATGGTGAGATAGTGTGGTAATTGTGAAGTTTGAAAAAATTGAGTTTTTGGTAAACTTTGTTTGATCATAACTTTTGCCTCGGTTTTCAAAATTGATTGAAAATTGTTTAGAATTAAAGATCTTTGAAAATTCTTCGAATCAGTATAAGGTTTGTGAAAATTGGAATTTTGTAGAGAAAGTTACGATCATTCAAAGTTGGTGTTAAAAACCTAGTTTTGAGTATTAGAACATGGGATATAAATTAAGGGCTCTAGTACATGATCTTAAGGTAAATTAGAAAACGGAGGTCTAGGTTTCTGGCGTGCTGAGAATGGTTTGACGTTAGGTGAAGGATAATTGGTATATGAGATGAGGAATGATGGATCTATGTATACTGAAAATGCTTTTGAAAACCACTGAAATAATATTTTTACATGATATTTTGAGACGCTATGCGCCTGGCAGGGACGGTGGTTAATCCCGCCTGTCGAGGTAGCAGCGGCGGCGTAAGGACGGTGGTTAATCCCGCTTACGTTGAGATGTGAGGTCTGAGGCAAGAATATCCCGCTCGCATCCCTTCGGATCTATAGGGCGAGCAGGCGCCGGTACCTGGACAGTGATCCGGGCACTATATCTCGGGGGTTCCCATATAAGAAATCCGAAGGGCGACGTCTCCATGGAGATGTGTCGGGTTGGCAGTTGAACCGACAATGTGATATCACAGTCAGTAGGGCAGGCATTCATCATATGCATTTCCTATTTGCTTGTATGCTTTGTCTATTTGTAATGGTTTGCCTAATTGAATAACATGCTTACTTGCTATTTGAATTATTTGCCATATATGCTACTACTTGTGCTTTACTTGCTTTGAACATTATCTGTGTTTTCTGCTGGGATTGAGGAGATTCGGAAGGCGGTGGCGATGGAATCGCATGGAGGATCGGTTGGTGAAGGCTGTGGGACAGCGGTGTTTGGTTAGCATAGAAATTCCTTAAGATAGATAACCTGGTTTATTTAAGTCAAGTTGGTATATTATGCTTAAATGTTTTATAATGATTTAAGTTGAATCTTGTGATGGATATGAAGCTTAGGATTGCCTTTGGCGTCCCGGGGTCTTATATCCTATATCACTGGGAACTGTTACCATACTGAGAACCTCCGGTTCTCATACCATATTGTTGTTGTATTTTTCAGATGCAGGTCGCAACCCATCTCGGTGAGTTGCTTTGGTTGGTGACAGGAGCGGAGAATCTTGGGTCATTTTGAGTTTCTTTTGGTTTATTTTGTTTATACATCTCTCCTTTTGTATTTTGTTTTGCCTAGAGGCATGTATTTGAGAGAACAAAACTTGTATAAGCTGTTTTCACTGTATGGTTTTGTATATCAGTATATGGCTAGCCGGCTTAAACTCCGCGAGTCGTGACTAGTTCCCTATGATATTATATACTTATCTTTTGTTATATCTTCTCTGTTTCTTATGCCTTAAGCTAGTAGCTCCGTTAGTATGTTTGTGCTTCGAAATTCTATTTTTGAGCTATATCTTTCATCGGGCTTCTAGATTATACTATTCTTTCTATATATATATTATGTTTGAGTTTAGAACTGTCGTAATCTCTGATTAACCTTGGCTTTACGACGCGAGGTAAGGCTTAGGCTAATTAGGGTGTTACAGCAATGCATGATTGTCGACGTGAAGAAAATTATTAGTGAATACCTATTAGCTTCTTCTCTCGTTTTCTTCCGTTCCTTCCACTTCCTCTCCCAAATTCCATGATTTTTCATTTTCTTTTTGGTTAAATTATGATTACAATGGCTCTGTAATCTAGAACAGTGAATAATTTCGGATTATGATACCGGATTTTTTGTTTCAAGCACTTGCTCAAGTATTTTGTCAAAATAAAGAGGCCCCTGTTTCTGATACAGGGTTTTTAGTTTTTCAAACCTTTCTCCAATGCCCCATCCTTTTGTTTTTCAATTTATAATTGACTGGCTTTTGTTCATCCTTTTTTTGTTTATCAAGGATTGAGATTTGGGTGAACTGAAAACAGTCTCTAAAAAAATGGTGTTTTTTATTTTTGTTTTTTTATGTAACTATATGATTGTAGCTTTCAAATGCAAATTTGACTTCTTTTTTGGCCTCCAATTTTTACTGGTGAGGTTTAACTATAGTGAATGCATGATTGTTGAGTGACGATAGATATGAACATTGTGGTGGTTGTTCACTGTGATTGGTTAGTTTCATTGGTATAGCATTACTGAATATATATATGCAATGCTTTTTAAATCTAAAATTTCTTACAGATTTTTGTGATTGGAATGTGACAACTGATTTTTTATGTTGGTGAACAGATTAGTTGAAGCCCACATATTCATTTGCAGTAGATATAGAAAAGCTAAAAGTCAGCAGTAGAAAAAGATCTCTAGATATTTTTCAAGTTTGAAGACAATTTGAAATCAAATTCTTTGAATTAATGGCTTGAGATCATGCATAGAATATGCATCACTGTATATAATTCTATTTTAAGGTCTCTTGATGTTTTCAATGATTAGTTCTCAATTTTGCAGAATCGTCACGCATTTGAGAAGCCGGTAAAAATCTATAACTAAGGATTTGTATCATCTCAGCACGTCAATATAATAATATATTCAGCCAGTGGCACTCTACAGTTTTCAAGAGGTGGAAAAAGAAGTGTGTAAGGGATAGATATACCGTCTATCAATCTTATGTTGGAAATCATAACATTATTATAGCTTAGGAGATAGGTGTATAGCCTTAAACAGTTGCTTACTGGTTATTGAATCTCATTCCCTTAGGTTCTCATCTCGTTGGTGATTCCTTTGTATTTTAGTATATAAGATTTTGGGTTTGGGTTTGGCTTTGTATATAAGTTATAGGGATTACTCAAATGTCTTCCATGTCTGCTTTTATTCTGGCTCTCTCTTATTTGCTTTCCTTGCAGAGACTAGAAGGTCAAGATTTTGTATATACTTTTGCAGGGTCTTCCATGTAATTTTATTTCATGACTGGTTTTAATTTTCAATAGAAGCATATTATTGATTTCACTTTAATAGTAATATTAGTTTGCTCCCACTTGGACTTGGGTTCTTATCTATACGTTGTTGTTTTAGTATTTTTAATGGTGGTAATTATTATTGAGAAAATTGTTATAAAAGACTTATAAGAACATTTAATTATTAAAAAGAACATTTGATAAAAATAAAATTAAAAAATCTTTAATATTAACAAGGAGTCAAAGACTGACTGCCTACAATTACAAACCAACAAAACCAAATTCCAAGGAGTGGCTACAACAAATATAGGATCACACTGATGCTCTAAGAACATGAACATCAGAAGTAGACATGAAGAATATCTATCTTTAAGTTAATCAGTCAGTATGATACAAATGTTCAAGAGGACTAGTATTTTCAATGGATTGATCCCTTTAGAAGGCAACGCTGCAGTCGTCTACTCAGAGCCTCCAACTTCTCAAACATGTCACCCTTTCCCTTTTGTCAACTGTCTCGCCTTTCTTCTTTTTCTTCTTAATCTTGTTCTTGTTCTTCTTGAGCTTCTTTTCATCTTCTTTTGGCTCTAAACACTTTTCTTTCATGCTTCTATACTGTATTCTGAAATTGTTAATATCAATTATATCATTACGTACTCAAACTTTACAAATAAGCATGAGAAGCAACGACAATAGTCAACAGACCACATTGATATAGACTAACATTCAAATTAGAATCTCACTTCACTTACACATCATTTTCAATATTACCCTTAGTTTAATCAATAAAACAAAGAATAAGAAGAGAAACATATAAACATTGTGAGTGTATGCACGTGTGCACATGTCTGTATGCAATATACGTATACCTGAGGGAGGTTATCGACCCTTAAATCTGCACAAGATTCTTCATCATTACCTCCAAGAATATTTGCCCCAACTTTCTCTGTTTGAGCTTGTACATGAGAAACAATCTTCAATTTGATTATTTACCTTATCTTGAGGCTCCATTATTACTCTGAAAATGGAGGATGAAGGGGGAGATGGAGAACCACATTGCTGACGACCACTCGATGAGAGAAAAGAGAAGAGAGAAGAGAGAAGAGAGAAGAGGATACAGGGAAGAAAAACCTACGAACGATGCTGGGAGATAGATTGGACGGCAACGGCGACGGCTCGGCTGGACGCCAACGGTGAAGGCTGAGACCATCAGAGAGTAGAGTAGGTGGTGGTGAGTTAACAGGAAAAGAGATTAGGAATTAGGGTGACTTCGGAGTTTGTTCACCGTGTGGTGAGTTTGGGGATATGGCAGAATTTGGAATGTGATGAGTTGATGCCAGGGCATCTTGGCTAGTTTTACTAGCCATTTTTTGTATGCTTTACGTTGGTTTCATGCATTTTCTTAGGAAATAAGCAAGTATTTGGTTGAAAATGCAATCATACCATGATTCAAGCAAACATTGTGAATTTTGAAAGATTTCATGAGAATTATGCATGAATTGAATGATAAATTGGATGATACATGATCCCATGATTAAGAGCAAGACTTTGATGCACTTTGTTTGATTGATTTTAGGTAACAAGAAGCAGAGAAGAGCCACGTTAGTGGCTACATTAGTGCCACTAACGTGGCCATTAACGTGGAAGAAAAAGAGAAGCCCCAATGTTAGTGAGAAAGTTAGTGGCATTAACTTTGAAGAAGGAGAGCATGGAACGTTAGTGGTAAAAGTGAACGCCACTAACGTTTGTGAAGCAAAGAAGGCCTACGTTAGCTTCCACAATAACTACATTAACGTGGTAGTTAACGTAGAAGAAAAGAGAAACGCCAACGTTAGTGGAAAAAGTGAGTGCCACTAACGTTTGCGAAGCAAAAAAGACCCACGTTAATGGCCACGTTAACTACATTAACGTGGTAGTTAACGTGGAAGAAAAGGGAGATGCCAACATTAGTGGAAAAGGTGATCTCCACTAACATTTTCGAAGCAAAAAAGACCCACGTTAACGGCCACGTTAACTACATTAACGTGGTAGTTAACGTGGGCAAAAGTCTCACCTGGCAGCCTGCCCATGCCTTCTTCAAACAAGAATAACTTGAGCCACAAAGCTCCAAATGAGGTGATTTCAAAAGCATTGAAAAGTAGGATTCCAGAGCTTTCCAAGCATATATGGCACTACATGGCGGACACTAAATTTGAGGGAGAAAACCTGCCCCAAAAGTGCAAAGATGAACATAGTATCAACCTGTAGTAAGGCCAGCTGACCTCTTCACCTTCCAAGAAGTGTAACTCGAGCTGTAGAGCTCTAAATGATGCGTTTCCAAAAGCGTTGGAAAATAGACATACAGGGATTTTCAACAATATATAATAGTATGGGGTGGACATTAAGTTTAAGCTCTAGAATTTGGCAATATTAAACCCCTGATCGCTAGCGTTATTGTGACTCACGTTTTCCAGTAACGCTAGCGACTATGCCAGCGACCTTGTCCACTTCAAAGGAGCATAACTTGAGTTACAGAGGTCCAATTGAGGTGATTCTAGTTGTGTTAGAAATCTGACATTCAAAACTTTCCAAATATATATAATAGTCTATAGTGGGCATGAAATTGGAGCACAAACAAGAGGCATCTTTTAAGCCCCAAAAACACCAATTGATAACAAGTGCAACGTTAGCCACAATAACTTTGGCACTAACGCCAAACTTGTAGCATTAGTGTGGCTAACGGTAGCACTAACATTAGCACCTGGACCTCAATTTGATTCACTTCTCTTTCAAGGACCACCCAACCTCAAGGAAGCAAGCCCACAAGTGTCAACCAATCAAGGCCACAAGAAGCATCTAGAATAGGAATTTTCATTTAATTGTAATTTGCTTTTAATTTCATTTTGTAATTTAGGAGAGCCTATATAAAGGCCTTAGTTTGTACATTCAAAGTAAGCTGGACAGGCTGGAGATTGGGGATTGAAGAGGGGTCTTCGGACTCCCTCCCCTCACACACTTTTCCTTCTCTTTCTTATCTTTGTACTTTTCATTTATGAATTTGGAAGTTTCAATGTTAGTTTTAACCTTCATCTTTACTTTTCTGCACTTTCTTTCTTTTCTATTTTGGTAGAGCAATGATCAACTAACTCTTTTCATTGGGTTAGAGAGCTCTATTGTGATTCAATGGATCAATTGTAGTTCTTATTCTTCTTCTTCTTTCTTTTCTCTTGATTTTACTAGAGAGCTTTCGATCTTCATCCAATTGGGTAATTGTCTTGGAAAGAAAATTGCTCATACTTGGATTTCCTCGGAACCTTAGAAAAGGAACGAGGAAATCATGCTAGAAATGCTCTCTCACATTGGATTAGGTTGGGGGTTGGATGGATATTGTGACATTTAATCCTACCAATACTTTAATCTATGAATGTATGTGGTATAATCAGTGACCAAACTTCATCTCTTTCCATGAGCAATTAAATCAAGGAATTAGGAAATTGGTCAAGCTTAGAGAGATTGGATTGCCAAGGAATTGGGATCCAATCACTTAAGATTGCTAAGGAGATCAATGAATGCATTGATTGAGGAAGAGATGAGAATGAACTTGATCCGGAGGATTGCAATATCTCTTGATCCCAATGTTCATTTTATTTTTAGTTCTTACATTTATTTTTCTTGCCATTTTACTTTTCTGCACTTTATTGCTTTCTTTACTTTTATGCCATTTCTTGTTACTTATTACTCCAATATGATTCGTCTAACTAGGATAATCAATTAACCATTGATTGCTTAATCCGTTAATCTCTGTGGGATTCGACCTCACTCTTTTGTGAGTTATTACTTGACGACAATTCGGTATACTTGCCGAAGGGAAATTTGTTGAGAGACAAATTTTCATACATCATGAGTTTAGGGTTTTATTAATTGAATTTAAAAAATATTTATGGTCAATATAAAAAAAGTATTATTATTATTATTAAACTCTATGTGGGGTATATTTATAATTTATATTTTGTGTCTATTAGAAAAGCTTAAAAGATTTGAGTTTACTAAAGATGGACCCTCTTATAATGGTGGCTTTTTGCTGCTTCGCCTCTTCCTTCTCTCTCCTCTTTCGATTTTCTCCTTCATCCAAGTGAATGATTGAAAAACAAATTGGGATGAAAGGTTTTAGCTATGAGTTAGTTGTGACACAGGGAGAGAGGCCATAGATGAAGAATTGAAGAGAATGAAATTCATCAAAGGTAGTTTGAAAATTTTATTTAATTATTTAAGATTTGGATAATTTTACTTGCAAAATCTATTTTTTTTTTATATGTGCAAATGATAATTTCCATCTTTTATGGGTAGATATGTCAGCGTTTTCAACTTTCATGAGTATAAATGATAGTTTACTCTAATAATAATAATAATAATAATAAATAGTTAAATCTAATACGAAATTATTAATACATAGTTATCAGGTAGTGAAAATCTAAGATGTCTTAAAAGAGAAAGCTTGAGAGTTACATTGATTATGGTGCTCTCTGTGCAGAATTGTATCATATATGGTCTTTTATTCCTTTATTTCTTCTGCATCACTATTGGATTATGATGAAGTAATATTAGCTTCAATGTCTTTAATGTCTTCGCATAACTCCTTCACTTATTCTCTTTCACTACCAATAGTGTGTTGTATTCTCTTTCTTATTTCAATTAATGACCTCCTTTTTTTTCTATTTGTCAAATTTTTTATTGATTTTCAAATTTTGAATTTAACCACCATACATTATATATATTACTCTTACTTATTTATAACTCCTTGATTTTATTGTTCACTAAAGCTTTTTAGTTGTTTATCCCGTTTCTTATTTTTTCAATCCGTCATCGTGATGGTGGTGCAGGGCATTGTAGGCGTAGCACACCCTACAATTAAGATTTACTTTGTGATCATGTAATTCAGTGTCGACTGTTTAATTTGGAGCGCAGGTTATTTGGGCATATCTGATGCGCTATTGAATTTGAAGCATTAGATCAGAGTGACAAATAATCCAATAGCTTATATTTAATATATAAATAACTTATTAAAAATTATAATAAAAATAATAAATGTGTTAATATTTTAAAATTGCCCCATCATAAAATAAGAGAGAATCAGGAATGAAACCCTCGTTTTAGTTGGAGATTGTCGCTGGAAGGCTTTCCCTAGCAAAAAAACCCTTCGACAACGACAAAGAAGATCTCCGGCAACGATTCTTCCTCTCTCATCCTTGATTGGATGATTGTTGACGACGAAGAAAATGATTAGTGAATACCTATTATCTTCTTCTCTCGTTTTCTTCCATTCCTTCCACTTCCTCTCTCAAATTCCATGATTTTTCATTTTCTTTTTTGTTAAATTATGATTACGATGGCTCTGTAATCTAGAATGGTAAATAATTTTGGATTATGATACCGGATTTTTTGTTTCAAGCACTTGCTCAAGTGTTTCATCAAAATAAAGAGGCCCCTGTTCATGATACAGGGTTTTTAGTTTTTCAAACCTTTCTCCAATGCCCCATCCTTTTGTTTTTCAATTCATAATTGACTAGCTTGTGTTCATCCTTTTTTTGCTTATCAAGGTTTGAGATTTGGGTGAACTGAAAACAGTCTCTAGAAAAATGGTGTTTTCTATTTTTGTTTTTTTATGTAACTATGTGATTGTAGCTTTCAAATGCAAATTTGACTTTTTCTTTGGCCTCCAATTTTTTACTGGTGAGGTTTAACTATAGTGAATGCACGATTGTAGAGTGGCGATACATATGAACATTGTGGTGGTTGTTCACTGTGATTAGTTAGTTTCATTGGTATAGCATTACTAATGATCTTGAGAAAAGTTTATATGACAATATATTTTCTGCATATATATACGCAATACTTTTTAAATCTAAAATTTCTTACAAATTTTGGTGATTGGAATGTGACAACTGATTTTTTATGTTGGTGAACAGATTAGTTGAAGCCCATATATTCTCTTGTTGGAAGAGCATTTGCAGTAGATATAGAAAAGCTAAAAGTTAGTAGTAGAAAAAGATCTCTAGATATTACTCAAGTTTTAAAGGTGAAGACAATTTGAAATCAAATTCTTTGAATTAATGACTAGAGATCATGCATAGAATATGCATCACTGGATATAATTCTATTTGAAGGTCTGTTGACATTTTCAATGATTAGTTCTCAATTTTGCAGAATCGTGATGCATTCGAAAAGCCGGTAAAAATGTACAAGTGAGGATTTATATCATTTCAGCCGGTCAATATAATAATACATTCAGTCAGTGGCACTCTGCAGCTTTCAGGAGGTGGCAAAAGAAGTGTGTAGAGGATAGAGACTATCAATCTTATGTTGGAAATCATAACATTATTATAGCTTAGGAGATAGGTGTATAGCCTTAAACAGGTGCTTACTGGTTATTGAATCTCATTCCCTTAGGTTCTCATCTCGTTGGTGATTTCTTTGTATTTTAGTATATAAGATTTTGGGTTTGGCTTTGTATAGAACTTATAGGGATTACTCAAATGTCTTCCATGTCTGCTTCTATTTTGGCTCTCTCTTATTTGCTTTCCTTGGAGAGACTAGAAGGTCAGGATTTTGTATATGCTTTTGCAGGGTTTTCCATGTAATTTTATTTTATGACTGGTTTTAATTTTCAATAGAAGCATATTATTGATTTCACTTTAATAGTAATATTAGTTTGCTCCCACTTAGGCTCTCATCTACACGTTACTGTTTTAGTATTTTTAATGGTGGTAATTATTATTGAGAAAATTGTTTTAAGAGACTTATAAGAATATTTAATTATTAAAAAGAATATTTTATAAAAATCAAATTAAAAAATCGTTAATATTAACAAGGATTGACTGCCTACAATTACAAACCAACAAAACCAAATTCCAAGGGGTGGCTACAACAAATATAGGATCACACTGATGCTCTAAGAACATCAACATCAGAAGTAGACACGAAGAATATCTATCTATAAGTCAATCAGTCAGTATGATACAAATGTTCAAGAGGACTAGTGTTTTCAATGGGTTGATCCCTTTAGAAGGCAATGCTGCAGTCGTCTACTCAGAGCCTCCAACTTCTCAAACCTGTCACCCTTTCCCTTTTTGTCAGCTATCTCGCCTTTCTTCTTTTTCTTCTTCTTGATCTTGTTCTTGTTCTTCTTGAGCTTCTTTTCATCTTCTTTTGGCTCTGAACACTTTTCTTTCATGCTTCTATACTGTATTCTGAAATTGTTAACATCAATGAT
This sequence comes from Arachis stenosperma, assembly GCF_014773155.1. Lineage (NCBI taxonomy): Eukaryota > Viridiplantae > Streptophyta > Magnoliopsida > Fabales > Fabaceae > Arachis > Arachis stenosperma. Next base: position 98,329,659 of record NC_080380.1, on the reverse strand, counting down.
ATCATTACGTACTCAAACTTTACAAATAAGCATGAGAAGCAACGACAACAAACCACATTGATATAAACTAACATCCAAATTAGAATCTCACTTCACTTACACATCATTTTCAATATTACCCTTAGTTTAATCAATAAAACCAAGAATAAGAAGAGAAACATATAAACATTGTGCGTGCATGCACGTGTGCACATGTCTGTATGCAATATACGTATACCTGAGGGAGGTTATCGACCCTTAAATCTGCACAAGGTTCTTCATCATTGCCTCCTAAAGAAGAACATTTGCCCCAACTTTCTCTGTTTGAGCTTGTACATGAGAAACAATCTTCAATTTGATTATTTACCTTATCCTGAGGCTCCATTGTTACTCTGAAAGTGGAGGATGAAGGGGGTGATGGAGAACCACGTCGCTGACGACCACTCGACGAGAGAAAAGAGAAGAGAGAAGAGAGAAGAGAGAAGAGAGAAGAAGAGACGGGGAGGGAAAGCCTACGAACAACGCTGGGAGATGGATTGGACAGCAACGGTGACAGCTCGGCTGAACGGCGACGGTGAAGGCTGAGACCAGCGGAGAGTAGAGTAGGTGGTGGTGAGTTAACAGGAAAAGGAATTAGGAATTAGGGTGACTTCGGAGTTTGTTTAGCGTGTGGTGAGTTTGGGGTGGGGCTGAATTTGGAATGGGATGAGTTTAGGATTTTATTAATTGAATTTAAAAAATATTTATGGTAAACATACAAAAATAATTATTATTATTAAATTTCATGTGGAGTATATTATAATTTATAAATTGTGTCTATTAAAAAAACTCAAAAGACTTGAGCTTACTAAAGATTGACCTATTTGATTACCCCAACTCTTAAAAAGTATTTGGGATGACACGGTGTAGCTCACAAGGAGAAAGCGCGCAATGGATTATCAGCTATATTAGTATTTGGTATATTCAAAAGATATCCCTTATAGTTCTATAAGCTTCTGGGTACATTCCTCTCTCCCAAATTCATAGTTTTTTTCTATTTTTGTAATTGGATTAATTTCAGATTTTGAACTTTTTTTTGTTTATTTTGTTTTTGTTTTTGTCTCATGTTATATGAATTCATATTTATAATGTTGAGGAAAACTCTTGAGTTTTTAACTTCTCAAATATGTCATTAAACTAATTTTGAGAAAAAAAAATAGGGGTGGATGGGAGTGTCTTTTCCAAGCATAACAATAGAAAAGATTTTTTGACTTTATCATGTTGCAAATTTTCTTCTTCAGTATATCTTTTAAATATATTTTATTTTTTAAATAATTTTGGCTAAATTTGATCAGAGCAATGAACTATTTCTGTTTGTTTTGAATACTAATTATTACGTATTTATAATCGACTCAATTATGCTTTGGGGATTTGTTGGGATTTAAGGTTTCGCACAACCAATTATTAATTTTTGAATTCTGAATTTCTGATCAATTGTGCTATTCATAATTTTTCAGGATCTTGAGAAAAGGATTCGGAAGGAAGTAAAAAGGAGACCGTGCTTAATGTCCGGGTTACTATTTTCACATGACCAACGTTTAGGCTGTATTTGTTTTCAGGGATAGGACACTGAGATAAGATAGGAATACGAAAATATAAAATTGTGTTTGACAAATAAGATATGGACAAAAATATTATGTCCAGGAATATTGAATTAGTGTATTTTATATCCATCCTGACGAGAAAGACGCAGAGACACTAACAATGAACAAAACTTATTTTTTATTTTTTTTATTATTTTTGTTAATTTTTTATAATTATATTTTTTTATAATTTTTTTCCTTATAACTGACAATTTCATCTCTTTAGAAGAGGTTTGGGTTACTCTTTTGCTTAATGATTTAGAAAGAATAATTAATATTGATCTTGTATTATAAGGATAATCGCTATTTGTGAGTCGAATTAGCTCTCATCCGGAGATATTTTGAATCGGCTTGTTTATATTTTAGATTATTTCTGCTATAAGAGAAGCTAGTCTTGAATCTTTAAATTTAATTCTTGATTTTGATTTTACGAAAAGCAATGAATGAATAGGTTAACTTTTTATTAAAATACTATAAATTTGATATGTGTGCATATTAGCATATTTATACCGTAAATGTTGAAAAGTCTCTTTATGATAATTATAGATAAGCACTCACTCAATATTTCATCATTTTAGGTATGTGTTCATGTATTTTTTGTTGCAATTTGTTTATGTAAACCATCAATTAATCATACATTCAAACGATATTCTTCAATGAGTTACAATGTATTATTATACAGTGAAATGTTAGAAATTTTTATTTTTGACCCGTTTTTTTTTTTCATTTTCTTATGTTTGATGTTCAAATCTATTGTATTACCTTAAAAATTGATTTGTCCAACTCGTACACATAAATATTTAAAGAGCATGTGTACGATTTAGGGTCAATTTGGACTCACTTTTGAAAAATAGTATTTAATTTTTTTTATCTTTTTAAAAAAGATTTTTTTTACAAACAAATTATTTTACATTTACATAGGCTTTTTAAAAGAAATTTTTAAGTATTAAAAGCGCCTTTTACTTCTATAAAAGCAAATAATTCGCTTTTTTAATAAAAATACTTTTTCTTAAAAGACGTATCCAAATAGATTTTAAATTGAATAAAAATACTTTATTTTTTTAAGAAAAAGTACCTTTTTAACTCAAAAAAGCCAATCCAAACTAGAACAACGAGAAATACTATATTATCTAATAAAAATAAATGTTGAAAACTGCTTTATGTATTTTAAAACCTGAATGACTAAAGTGTTCAATTTTAAAAATTTCAAGAAACTAATTTGGAGAATTACTCTAAAATAATAAAATACTATAAAATAACTATTTAAATTCATGTCATTTTCAGCAATTTATCTAAAATATAATTCAAACAATGAACTTATTTGAGTATTATTAACTTGCTAGAAAAAAAATTTTCAAAGAAAAATATTTTATTTTTATTTTTTAGTGTGTTTTGACAAAATTTTAGTAATAAAAAAAACCTTTTTTAAAAAACTATAATTTATATCTTTTATTTAAAAAAATATTTTTAACAAATAAATAAACAAATATAATTTTATATTATTGTATCCAAATATAATTGTTAAATAAAATATTTTTTCATTAGATATCTAAATCACTTGAATAAAAAAATTTCATAAAAACTCACCCAAATAAGCACAATATTTAGTTTACTATAATTTATTTTAATATAAAAATTATTAAATTATAAATCATATTAATATCAACTTATTTTTAATTAGAATCAAATTGTAAAATCAATTTTATGCATCAATCCAAACACATACTATATCATAAGTTATTACGTTTTCAAGTTCTTGGGGGAGGGGGGACCCATTGACCATTGATGATATATGAAAACCAAACATTTACTTTTAGGGGGGGGAACTAAAACAGGGGGGAAGGGATAATGACTTTTGTTATTAACAATAACACAACTGCAGCAGGTATACCTTAATGTGGCATTTTCATGAGTGATTCACATGTTAGAAATTACATTCTCCTCTGATATTTTCATTTCATCAAGCTCCTTATCATATCCCATCCATGGGTTTCATGAAGGAACTCCCAATAATGGTTTAACATGTGATCAGTGGGCGTTACTCGATCCCACTTTCCCGTACAAAATATAGCATAAGCATCAGCTGCGTACCTGATTGAAAGAGAACCAATATCAACAAAGGGAAGAATAATGGAATGCACTACCTGAATAAACAAGATGTGCCCACTTACTTTCCAACCCCATGCAATTGAGTTACATGAGTCCAATTTCCATTCAAGTACTCCTCAGAAAAGCGCTGTAACATTCTTGACCTTTTCTTTTGGAGACCTAGGCTCTTTATTATTTCTTCTATTTTCTCTTGCTCAACTTGAGTGCAAGATTTTGCATCCGGACATAAATTGAACAGGTCCAATATAACCGGTCCTGCCTGCAATGTGCAAAATAATACATGATTACATCAACTTTTTACATGGTCCAATATGATTAAATGTAATTCTATATGGCAGTAAACATATTTAGGAAAACAATTTTCAAAGACACCAGAACCACATCTAATACGCATCAGCTAAAGATTAAGCAGGCCTTATGAATGAAATGTTTGGACAAAGATACAAAGTGCATTGCTTATTATAAAGGAAAAGTCTAGGGGGCCAGCAGTTTTATTGAATTTTGGCCAGCATGTAACCAGCAGAGGAAGGTGAGTCATTGGATGAAATTTCACACCAATCTCACACCATCAAATCATCATTGATGGCTAGTTGATGGCTAACAATCACAAAAATTGCTGGCCCCCTAGCATTGCTCTATTATAAATTATAGCTCTGGTGTACAGGAAATCAAGGATATTTGCTAAACAGAGTATATAAAGCTTTAGCACATTATTACTAAGAAGATTTCGCCAAACTTTGAAACAAACTGAAGCCATATAATAAATTTGAGGGATAAGTACCATTTTGGTCCCTAAGGTTTGGGGTTTGTTGTTTTTTTAATTCAAAATCGTCCTCAATGTTAAAATTATTTTTAAAATCATCCTTTTGACTATTTTACCATTCCCTCACTAACCCTATCACCATCTCCATCACCCATTCTTTCTTCTTCTAATGTTCTTCTCACTCACATACATTCAGAAATCAGAAGAAAAGAAGAGAGAAGAAGAGAGCGTGAATGAGAGGAGGAGGAGGAGGAGGAGGAGGAGGAAGAAGAAGAAGAGAGGAGAAGGGATGGCGCCGGTGGAATTGATTGTCGCCGTGCCCATTGACACAGCAATCAGAGAGAGAGAGCAAGAGAAAAGGCGGCTTTGGTTCTAGATTTCCTCTTCTTCCCTTTTCAACAGCAGTTTCGGAGAATCAGGGCAACGACCATGACGATTTCAGCAGCAGTGGTTTCCTCTTCTTCCCTTTTTCGACAGCGATTTCGGAGAACCAGAGCAACAACCACGACGATTTCAGCAGCAGTGGTAGCGGCGATTTCAGCAGCTCTTTCTAGTGACCCAACCAGTGGCAGTGGCAGTGGCAGCGGATTCCATCACCGCCACTGCCCAACTCTCCATTTCTCCTTCTTCTTCTTCCTCCGTCACTCTCTCTCTCTTGTCTCTCTCTGTACTAATTTTTTCTTTCTTTCTTTCTTTCAAAAAAAAAATGACCGCTGTGTTGTTGTTGTTAAATTTAAAAGATTAGGTTGCAATAGATTATGTTGTTCTTGAATTTGGATGTTGTGCTGTTGTTGATAATGGATGAAATAGATAGATGTTTGAATTTGAATGCTATATTGTTGCTGTGTTCTTGAATTTGAGTGCTGGTATGTGGTGGAGTAAAGGGGCGTTGGTATTGGTGATGGTAAGGGTGGTAGTAGATGATCAGATTGGAGTTAGAACAAAGAAGAGGCATTTTTGTCTGAAAATTGTTAAAAGGATGATTTTAATTCGAAATGCAACATTGAGGACGATTTTGAATTAAAATTAGAATTTGAATTAGAAAAAATATTAAAGACGATTTTGATTTTAACCGCAAACTTTAGGGACCAAAACAATACATATCCCTAAATTTGATATATTTACAATAATATATCATGGAGACAAAGTGTTTCTCTTGTGATAGGCATAACATTCCAAAGCTGGAGCATATCACTAATGTTGACAAAAAAGAAGAAAGAACTAAGAGGCAATTAATTACATCAGCATTAATAAGAACTAAAACCATTAAGTCATCCTTAGATGTCCATTGGAAGAGACAATTCTACCACTTAGCACAAGAACTGGAGAGAATAAAACAGCAACTGCTTATATCTCATTTCAATCTCAGATTGAATACAGCATTCTTTTCCAAGAATTAATAGGTAGTATACCTAAATAAACAGTTTGGAAAGCCAAAAACAAAAACTATTCCATCAATTTTCTAGAACCCACACATTACCCGAGTGCATGAACAAAAAGGACAAATGAATAAATATGCCGGTAATGTTCGTAGTTATCATTTAAATAACTTCTTTTGGTGATCTATGCTCACTAGTTTATGATTTAATCTCATCTGTGTGATAAGAACCTAGTATCAGATGAAGAAGAAAATGGAAGCATCTGTGTGTTTGTATTACTCTAGAATAAAAAGTTGCTAGGTATTAAAGAGTTCCAAATCGAATTCTAAGATATTCCCCTCAATATCTCTCCCCTTACCTATACAGTCATCCACCTTCCCTTGAAAGCTAAACATTCTCTCTCCAGTTAGTTACAAAACCCATCCCAACTTACACTTAATTACAATTAAGGCCCCTTTGACACCATTCCACTTTCTTCTCTTTCTAACAGGTTCCTAACAGTAAAATACTCTCAAATGGGAGAACATTAGTTGCAACTTGCAAATGGGAATTACTACCAATACTAATATTTGGGGTCCTAACATGATGCCAACACTTTGGTGGACACATCAGATTAAAAGATAGACACATACAAAGTCCTCTCTCTTCCAAATTGAGTGATAGACACATACAAAGATAGTCCTATCTTTTCCAAATTGAGTGACATTTAAGTTTCTCTTTTAGGGACTAAAGAGAGAACTTCCATCATGATGAATGTTTGCATTAAACACCCAAATGAAGACAGAGTTAATTTGGAAGAAAAGAGAGTTGTGGGCGAAAACAGAGAGGAACCAGCTGTTGCGACAAATAGGACAGCTGTAAAAGTTAGTGGGAAGAGCATGGATGAGGGGTGAATTTGGTTATAGGGGAGAGAATCGCCAATGTATTTAAGAGAGGACTCTAAGAGAGTGGAAGCCATTGTAATGCTACCTTGTTCTCTATTTGTCTGCATTTCTTACTTACATTAATACACTCACATAGAATGGAATGGTACCGCCATGAAACCTTCCAGCTCCTCTGTTCCTTCATTCTCTCTTCTACTCTCTTCTCTATACTTCTATCTTATACACTCTGATTCTCATGTTCTGCTACTTCTATCTTATTATCTAGTCTGTTTGCTGTGGTATCAGGTTCTTACAGTCTGAAAGAAGAGAGAGGGAGAGAAACCACTTTGAAATCCACCTCTACTCAAGAACTCAAGACAATCGCACCTTACGTTCTTCCCATCTGGGTATAGATATTGCAACTTTCAAGCTCCTGTATTTAATGTTTTCACTTAAGACTGTTTACATGTTTATAAACATACTTTTAGTATCTCTCAGAAGAATATCTACTTCTCTTAGCTCTTAATAGTTAGGCCCAAATTTATACCGCCCTTAAAGCATAGCAACAAATGGCATGGCTAAAAACCACTGCAAGGAGTATGTGATTGAAAAACAGACTTCTTCCTACATATAATATTCTTGCTAATATGAAAAACGCAATAGCTCGATTTATGCCCATGAATCTTTTTTTTTGTGTAAAGAATATTCATTAGGATGAGGAGAAGGATAATACAAAATTGGGAATAAGAGTTTCCCTGTACAAAAGCAAAGCAAAGCAACCAAAACAAAAAAAAAACAAAAAAAAAAAACAAAAAAAAAAGAAGAGGAAGAAGAACTACAAAAGCATCGGATTCCAGTTTCTCAACATGTTTGAGAGGGAAGTTCCCCTATGAAGATCATAAGCTTCACACCAAATATATGCCAAGGAAAATATTTATACATTCACAAACAATAGGGACTAATTAGGGAAGTAATAATGCAAAGAATCAGAGCCTCCACCTGGTATTATATAAGTAGAAAATTATAAGAATGTACCTGTCCACCAGTAGTACGGTTCAAAAGCATGCATATAACCAACACCCTCCAAGGATCATAAGCATGAGGCTCTTGAAGGAGATTGAAGGGCGAACGTGGTGGTTTCCATATATTATCAGGAGTTCTTTTTTTGTATGCCTCGTCCTTCTTCTCTTCAGCTGAAAGTTGCTTATTAATTATGTTACACTTTTTCCGCCCTTTCTTAGCCTTGTCAACTTGTTCACATCCTACTAACCACTGGTTCTGAAAGTAAGGGGAAACCTTTATATCTGCATCTTGCAATGCTTTTGGTCTTTTACTTTTTCTCTTCTTGGGGAGAATTTTAACCGTTCCAACTTCATTTTTACTTTCTTGTAGTCCAGCCTCAAATAAGTTTCCAGAAGCAGCAGTTAAGGCAACAGAACCCAGATGGCTTTCATGTTTGCCCCGTTGTTTATGCTTCCTCATGTTATGAGTTTCCTGAGATATATCATCCATTATGTTTTGAGAGGTATGTAAAGCAATAACTTCAGACTTGCCTTCATCATTCAAGGTTTTAACATTATTCTTCTTCCCACTAGCATTATGAAAATATGGGGAGACATATATAACAGCACCATTGACTAAAATTTTCCTAACCTTAGGCACTTTCTTCTTATAATTGATATTACTAATTTCGATCTTATTTCCATTCTCTTGCAGCTTATCTGCAATGGTTTTCTTCTTCTCTTTGGATTTAATCTTTCCATTTAGATCCTCCAGCAGCATATCTTGGGGGAAGCTTCCACCAGAACCTGAGAAAGCAATAGATCCAATCTCACCACTATAACATGATTCATCATCAGCCTTCCACTCATTGCCACTTTGAAAGAAAGGGGAAACCTTTCTAGTATGAGCATGCTGTAACATAGTATGCTTCTTAGAAGGTTTCTTCACTTTGGGTTTGATCCTTTTTGCAATAATATGTTCATTGTCTTGTATAATGACTCCACAAGCACCTGAAGCAACAGAATCAAATTTACCTTCGTGGTCAAGTGATTCTACACTAACAGTCTTCTTCTCATTGTCATTAAGAAAGTAAGGAGAAACCTTCCGGATCTCATCCTGTTCAACATCAGTTCGCTGATTCACAGACTTTCTCCTCTTCCTAGATTTAATTGCAACCCCATCTTTATTTGAACAAGGGAAAACAGGTATAACAGCATCATGGGCTATAATTTTCTGATCAAACATTTTCTTCTTCGGTGAAACACCACTTGTCTCAGCAGCGCTTCTGTTCTCATGCAGCTTATCTGCGGTGGCTGTTTGCTTCTTTTTGGATTTAATATTTCCATTCTGAGTCAAATTATCTTCAAGGAAGCACCCATTGGTATATAAAGAAACGGATCTAGTCTCACAGTCATGCCAATGTGATTTGGAATCAAGCTTCTCACTGTTAATTTGAAAGAAAGGGGATACCCTTTGAATTTGATGTTCCTCCACAGGCTCATGCTTCTTCGATTTGATCATGCTATTTACAAGTATATCTTCATTATCACCCAAATTGTCTAGTAAGATGTCTCCATGGGTACCCACTGAAGGGACAAGATGAAAATCATGTTTCTTGTCAGCCACTTCCTCATAAACTGTTTTCTTCATATTGTTATTCTGAAAGTATGGAGAAACCCTTCGAACCTCAGAATGCTCCTTGGAAATTTCTTCATACTTGGGCTTTCTCCTCCCTTTGGGCCTAACCGCAATGCTTGCAACATCTTTTCCACTTTCTCGCTGTTCATTTTCAGAGAAGTCTCTAGAAGTTGCAGTCAGAGCAACAGAATCATCACAACTTTCAAATCCCAGTTGTTTAATCTTCTTCCCACCATCATTATGAAAGTATGGGGAGACATATCTAAAAGTAGCAAGTGGTCTTCCTTTCTTAGCGTCGGCCTCTTCGGCATCATTCCCACTATCTTGCATCTTCCCGTCACCAGCTCTCTTCTTTTTTTTCTTCTCAAATTTAACATTTCCAGCTTCAACTTCACTTCCAATCTCCTGTAGCGGCTTATCCTTAAGGAAGCTTATACCCGAATCTGGCAATGCAATGGATCCAACCTCAGTGTCATAATCTATTAAATCAGCATCAACATTCTCGTTATTGCTTTGAAAGAGAGGAAGAACCATGCTATCTTCCACCAACGCATTCTTCTTAGTGTATCTCTTCCGTTTGGCTTTTCTGCTTCCTGTTGCAACTTCCTCTCCATACTTTGGAGTTGCACTTATCCATGTGGCTGATTCAAACTCTCTTTTGGGTTTGGTCTCTCCAGTTCCAATTTCATTGCCACTCCTTTGGATGTAATCTTCAACTGGTGTCGTCCCCTTGGAATCCACTACTCTCTTCTTCCAATTGGACTTCACCTCAGTAATCACATCTCCTTCTTTCTGTTTCGGGGCAGGCAATGCAAGAATGTATCCATGCTCCATTCTCTAGCAATGAAAAAAGCAATTATTTTTATTTAATGAGCAATGCCACATAGCCAGCAAATATTATCATTTTTTGCCAGTACTTAACCAGTAATAATTTACACCTATATTGATAGGAATTTCGCACACAAAAAGCATAAAATTTGTACTATATTTATCAGAGTTTGCATACATGAACTAATACCGTTTGCACCCACATTTTTTCTGAGGTTGAACACATGAATTAGTAAATTTATTTGTTAAAGGCAATTTAATGTTTGTGGTGGTCAAGTGAGAGCCAAAATACTAAAAATTGCTGCCTCCAAGAATTTTCCTTTTTCAATATGTTTTTGTCATTACTTAAAAAAAGGCCAAATCTTCGTGTATTTTTTTATCATTACTAAACTCGCCCGGACACGGCGTTTGCAAACCCCAGTAATTCTTATTAAACTAATTAAGTCCCTATTTGCAATCAATGTAAGTCAAGGAATTGAAATCAGAGTTGGTAATGGAACTGAGCTCTAACCTCAAAATTGTAATACATACCTTCATCAACAACGGCAAGCCCTACACTCAAGTGGTCGATTCCCTCCCCTTACGCTGCAGGCACGTGACAGAATAAGCGGCGAGTGTGACGCATGTTGAAAAAGAGGGGAAGAGGCAGATATGAAGGAGAACAAAAGCGATGATCAAAGCCAGAAAGCCAGAGAGAGTTCTTGACTATACCAACTTACCAAGCTCTTTCTTTTCTTTTAGGAAGAAGCTAAATCGCTTTAATTTTTTTTTAGAAAAAACCTAAAGGCTTAATTTTTATTTTTATGAAATTGATTAATTATTTTATTAATAATTTTTGTATGGGCAATTTTATAGTGTCTATGAGTTTTTGTCTAAATTTTGTCAAATTTACTTTTTGTAGTAAGTTTTGATTAAAAATTATTTATTCTTATATCTTTTAAATTAAATAATAACTTTTAATCTATTTTAGCAATCTTTAGGCACCATAGCATTTACCTGTCTGTATTAATAATATAAGTCTACATAATATATTAAATTATTAATTTCTTCGTTAAAAATTAACTAAGATTGATAAAAAAATTGTTACATATTTTGTTATCTTTAAAAGATAATTGTCAATATCGTTTAATTTTATATTTTTTATTTTTTTAATATATTAACTAAATTTAGAATGTAAAACTAAGGAATATTAGTGATTTTTAAATTATTTTTACCTACAAAAATTAAATAGAAAATATATTAGTAATTAACGTGTCACATAAATATGTTCTGAGGAGAGATTATTAACATAAGGATTAATCAGTCCCACGAAGTTAAATATTAAGAGCGAAAAAGAATATTTTTTTGTGGAAGGCCCCGGGTATTCATCCTAATTTTTTCATCAGCACCAAATAAAATATTTCAACATGAAAGAATTCTAAGATTTTTTATCTATAATAATATAGAATGGCAAAACGGTTTTGATGTTCAAAATTCTTTTTTAACTTTGTCTTTCCTATTAATTTTTTACATTATATCTCACTTATTCTATGTTAAAAAATTTTCACTACCTCATCTTCTCTCTTATCACATATATTCACGTTAAACAAACTTTTATACTTCCACTACCTTATCTTCTCTCTTACCTCATACATTTTCGTTCACGAAACTTTTATAATTATATCTTTTCTACTTTACTATCTCTCATCTCACATTAATGTTACTATATGGTAGAAAAACTTTCTTATTCTTTTATTCATCTTCTCTTACTTCCTTCTCATTTCGTATAAATATGAAAGATTTACATGGAAGTCGTCAACCGACTTCAAGACTATGCCAAGCGACGAAGATAAAACATAAGCAAATAACAGAGATAGCAACACCTGGCCAGAAGACATGCAAGTTACCAAAAGAGTATTAGATGAAGAAAGCAAGTTGATACATTAAGTGGTCATCTAATATGACAAACTCATTAGATGTCACAAATATCCAGAAAGTCTATCATCAACATTTTGTGTTAGGTACTATAATTAACTTAATGTACTTAGTACCTATCATTTTTTTTATCTATAATAATTTATCTAATTTGATGTACTCTTAATTTTTCAAAATACATCATTTTTATACCAAAAATAAATTTTGGGTTAAATGCGATTTTGGTCTCTAAGATATAGATCAAAATATTTTTTTGTTTTCAAATTTTTTTTGGCATACAAAATCGTCTTTAAACTTCTAAAAAAAATTTTTTTTCGAGTTATCTTTTTTTAAAAGATCTTATATAAAAGTAAAAGTAATTTTATATTTGGATATTTCATGTAAAAATATCTTTTTATCTATCAATTATGTTTGGGTATAACGATATAAAAGTACTTTTTGTTTATTTATTACATGAAAAACATCTTTTAAAAAAGATGTAAATTATAACTTCTAAAAAAATATTTTTTATTTTTCTAGTGCTTTTACTTTTACTACTAGAAATTTGCCAAACACGCTAATAAAAATCTTTTATCAATGAAAAAAAATATTTTTTTATCAAGATAATAACGCCTAAACAAGCACTTAACTTAGTTTTAAAATCGTCTTTTTTACCAAAATTTTAATTTTTATTACCAAATTATCTCTAACCAAACAAATTATAAATAAAAAAAGGGAGAAAAAGAAAAAAAAGAGAACGGGGAGGGGAAAGGGAATCGCGAGGGGAGGGGACAAGAAGGAGGAGGGGGAGGAAAGAAAAAGGAAAGAAAGAAAGACGGGAAAGGGGGGACGGCACCAGCAAAGTTTGGAGCTGCTGTCGCTGTCGGAAATTAGAACCAGAGGGAGAGAGAGCTCGCAAGGGAACGTGAAAGAAAGATGATAAGGAAAAACACGTGAAGAAGAAAAAGGAACGCGAAAAAGAAGGAGGAGAATGAAAAGGAGGAGGAATGCGAAGAAGAAGGCAAAGAAGAAGAAGACACTTTGTGCGTAAACAAGCGTAAGAAGGAGAAGGAGAAGAAGAAGAAGCGTTGGGCGAGAGCAGTTTCATGTGTGTTGGGCGCGTGTATTTCACGTTTCATTTAATGATATTAAATTTTTTTGTGTTGGGCAAACTTGGATGAATTTGGATACAAAATTACATAGATGGCAGCATGACTGTTTTGAAAAATTTAAATATAAACAAATTATAATTAATTTTATTAATCGGAGCTCCTTATTTTTTGGAAACTAATTTACTAAGAATAATTAAATTGATTTTATGATTATTAAAGTTTAACTTAATTATGATTTATTCTATTAATTTGAACTATTTTATAAAAATTATTTTATTAGGTAGGTAAAATTAAATTAATTTTTATAATTATTATTATTATTATCATTTGAATTTGAATAAATTAAGGTTATTATATAATTTTTCTATAATAAGATATTTTACATAATTGAATTTATGATAACTATAGTTTAAATTAATTAGGATTTTATATAATTTTTATTATAAAAAGATATTTTGAGAAAGGATAAAATTATTATTATTATTAATATTTTTTACTCGCTTTGATTAAAATAATGTTTAGTTAATATTATTATTATCGAGTTCAAAATCTATCGATATGAGTAAATATTGGTACTTTTTAATGAGCTTACATTTACTAATACTTTATCGTATATCTTTTATCATTATGTTGCTAATACCATTCGTATTAATAACTCATATATATTATTACTTATGTTTAATATATTCAATTTTCATAATTATCCGTTTAGAATATTTTTAACTTGAATCGCTGACTCAGTAGCTTAGTTTTGTAACACACGCCCCTCTCTTACCATCACATCATCCTCACTTATTTCTCTTTCTTCCAATCACCGAACTAAACAAAGGAAAAAAAAAGAGAAGAAACCGTGACAGAAAAAAGAAAGAAAATTGAGAGAAAGAGAACGTGAATTTCATGGAAACGTAAATCTTTTGGCTTCGATTTTTTGAGTTCCGTAACTTCAATAAAAAATATAGTCCGATAAAAAGTGTTTGTATCTTTTTTCTTTACACGATGGTATTATTTTTGTTCGGTATAAGTTGACAATAACATAGCCATCTTTCCCGTGAGTTCGACCAATTGGAGTTCTAGGAGGCACAAACGATTTCTGACGCTTTATTCTTTTGCAGCTCGGTCAAAAAGCTTTTCCAGAGCTTCGAGTATTTTGATTTCATACAGAAGTAGAATTTTGGTAATTTATATCCGGTTAAATTGGTATTGGATAAGTGAATTGATGTTATGATTGATTGTTGATTAAATTTGACTGAATTTATGTTAAATTTTTGTGATATATTGATATTTGTGATTAGTTTGGTGTTTGATTAGTTTAAGTACAGTCAAGAACCGAATTATTTTAATAAATTCAAGGTTGGAATGTTGTTGGTGATCAAGTAGAATTGGTGAAATTTGATGATGACATTGAGATTTAATAAAAAATGAATTGATGACATGATTTGAGATATGAAAATGGTTTGATTTTGGAAGCGGTTTGATTTTTAATTGGTTTGATTTTATAAATATTTTTATATTAGAAATTGTTTTGATTTATTAGAAATGATTTGAAAGAGTTTGAGAAATAGTTTGGATGGGACCCGAAAAGAGTGACAAAGACCGAGTTTTAGGGGAGATGCTGCCAAAATTTTGTTATAAAATTTAAGACTTTATTTGAAATGTTATTTAGAAAAAGATTGAATTTGAGAAATTGTATTATTTGATTTTTGAGTTCGAAGAAAATAGTTATGTTTCGAGTTAAATTCATTTAAGAAAAGTATATCTTTTGAGTTCGATTTAAGAAAAGTATTATGTTTTAAGGTTGATTTAAATATGAAAAGGGCTTATGTTTTGAATTTGACTTAAGAATTTCATTCGGAGGAGTTTTAGTAAACTTTAACCGTAATTGAATTTTGATTGAATGATTTTGTTTTGTAACATCTTGAAAAAAGTTAAACAATTAGTTTTAAGGATGAAACTGGAATTGGTTTTTTGTTTTGAAATTGGTTCGAAATTTTTTATTTGTATGATTTGATTTTAATTTGACTTAAAAACTTTATTTGATTAAATTCAATTTAAGAAAACAATGATTGTTAAGGATTTCTAATGAACTTAAGAAAATAAGATTGGCTGTCGCTCCACTAAAGTCTAAAGGCCTTACTGAGAGGTTTAACTAATAAATAGTTTCCCTTTGTCTTTTAAAAGAAGAATTAGTTCAAGTGAGATTGTTTTAAAGGTTTTGGAGAATGTCACAAAGAGGTGGTTTTGGTTTTAAAAGAAAAAGAGAAGATAAATTGGCACATGTGATTATGAGAATAATTGAAAGGTCACAAGAGGGTGATGGAAAGTAAATAATATGGTGCCGAAGTGAAAATGTTAAGTCGCAGGCTTTGTATGTGAATGATTGTGCGGGGACGCCCGTAAATATGGAATGACTTTCAGGAGAAATGGTCACATGCTGCAGGCAGCGCCTGCAAGTACTTACAGTTGCAGAGGTCATGTTCGACATACTTCAGTTGGAGAATCAGTGCCTGCAAGAAGTAGAAACTTGCAAAGGTTATTTCCACTTACGAGTTGGATTACGTCAGGTGCGGGTCGAAACAGACAAATGAGCGTGTTTGTGATTTGTTTGTGATTGCTTGAGCGTGTTTGTGATTTTTTCATTTTGTATTTAGTTTGGTATTGTGAATTATTTTCAATAACGTAAGGAATTTCGAACTTGTTAGAGTGCAATTAAATTATTAATTTTTTTAACTTGTTTAACAAATTTTTAATAATAAAAATAAAATTTATATTTTATTAAAATATTTTATTTTTTACCTAATAAATAAATAAAATAATATTTTTATATGAAACATCTAAATCTAAAATTATTTTTATATTTTTTAAAATATAACTGAAAAAAAATTTTTCTTCAAAATTCACCCACACAATTGACGGCTAATTTTTTTTGTTATGGAAGTAGAAGTGGTGATATACCTTAACATTGTAATTTTTTGTGTTTTTCAAAACTGTGGAAGTACAGAAATCGGAGGGTCCGATTTCTGTACCTTAAAATTTTTTTTTTACCACAAATCGGACGGTCCGATTTGTGTACCTCCCACAAATCGGACGGTCCAATTTCTGCACCTCTAATAAATCGGACGGTCCGATTTCTGCTTTTCTGATTAAACGATCCCACATTTGAGTATAACACCCCCAACAATCCACATTTTAAAAAAACACCATTACCACTCTAATATTAAAAATAAAAAATTCCACAATTGACACCCACACCAGTCCTTCTTCCTTCCAATAAAAAAACATCATTTTATTTTCTCTGCCTGTACAAATCAAATCAAATCAAATTGGGATATAAATATCTCACGCGGGCCAAGAAATCAACAATACATTACATACCCCACGTGTTGGATTCTACAATTAATTATTGCTGAATATTTTAGTAGCATGAACTATGAAGTATGAAGCACTTCAATTCAATAATTCATGGCGAATTTCCCAAATATATAAACTCTGAAATAGGGGGAACCACTCACTCCGCCGCATATTCCCCTAACTCATTTCCCACTATTCCTCCACAACCAGGTACCGTTTTTCTCCCTTTCTAATTGTTTTCAATCATGTTATTCAGCTGTTTTATTTTACGCTGTTAGTGAGATATCGCTTGAAAAAATATTGCATTGCTTGAGAGCTCTAGTTAATGTTTAGAATATTCCCAGAAACATGCATTTCCTTTTGGTTCAGTCATTGTGTTTTTGTTGGAGTATCTGTCAATGCCTCAAGTAGTTTTGGTGCGTGTTCTGAAATTTTTTTTCTCCTAATTTTATTGGTTAAGCTGCTGAATGCTAAGTAGAAACTAAGAATTCGTCGACTTTTCTGGGTTAGAGCTACAAAGTTACAAAGCTACAAAGCTACCATCTTTGAGGATAATGGCAGGTTGTTCTTCGAATTTTGGGGTGGCACATGCGGTTAGTGTAAGGAGAGAATCCGTTTTGATGAAACTGGTAAGTCAAGATTCAAGTTTGGACAGGTTGAGTTTCAGGGGGGTTTTGAAAGAATCTGCATTTCCAATCATTTGTCTTAACAAGTGCAATAGATCTCTACGGAAGAAAAAAACATTTTTCATAATGAGTATGTCACAGTTGCCACCTGAATCACAATCCGATGTAACTACAATAAAGGTTTCGGAAGGGGGAGGCGAGAGTGTCATGGATAGTGACCATAAATTTGGGGACTCTTTAACTAATAGAGATGATAATAACAGAGTTGTGATTGATAGTAGTGGTGGTAACGGGAGCTTTGGAGGTGGTGGAGCTGGAGATGGAAGTGGTGGTGGTGGTGGCGGTAGTGATGATGATGGAGGTAACAAAGATGAAGATGAGTTTGGGCCAATATTGAAATATGAGGAGGTAATGAGAGAGACACAGGCTCGTAGGGCTACCCTTCCTTCGGATATGTTGGAGGCTGCTAAGACTGTGGGAATCCGCAAGGTGCTTCTTCTTAGATATTTGGACATGCAGGTAAAGTTTCCAATATCCATGCTTTTCTTTCCCTTTTATTTCATGGTAGCAATTATCTAATGGATTGTCAAATCTTGAGTAAGACAGGATTAAAAGTCGCTTGGACCTTAGACCTTAATGTTGTTGTTCCATTGATACTTGAACTGCAGGGATCTTTCTGGCCTTTGGGATTTGCCATGAAATATTGGTCTGCACTTCGCAATCGAATGCTGGCTGATCCGTCGTTTCTTTTCAAAATTGGCTCAGAGGTTGGTAGGGTTTATCTCTTAATAACCAGAATTTATATTTTGCATGTTGCAGTTCCTTGACTAAAGTTATTGAATTATCTAACTGTTCTACAATGTATAACTTTTAGTGATCAATGTTTAGAATTATCATATAATAACCTGCTATGATTTATTGAGGAACTAGCTCATGCTTTACTCGTTCTTTGTCTGCTCAACTTACCTAGTCAATAAGGTATTTATATGCTAAAGCAATGAGCTATATCCCTCGAATTAGAGATTGTGACTAGTAGTACATAATAATTACGCTTGCCGTCTGCTTTATGTGAAATTTATTCATGTGTTCTTTGCCACTCAATAGATTTTTTTACTTGTAAAAATGCTTATTTCAAATTTAAACTTTGTTCTCTTGTGATATGCAGATTGTCATTGATTCTTGTTGTGCCACTTTTGCCGAAGTTCAAAAGAGAGGTGACGACTTTTGGTCTGAATTTGAGTTGTATGTCGCGGATCTTTTGGTTGGTTTGGTTGTCAACATTGCCTTGGTAGGTATGTTGGCACCCTATGCCAGAATCGGGAAACCATCAGTATCTAGTGGATTCCTTGGAAGACTACAGAAAGCCT
The DNA here is from genome assembly GCF_014773155.1 of Arachis stenosperma. Lineage (NCBI taxonomy): Eukaryota > Viridiplantae > Streptophyta > Magnoliopsida > Fabales > Fabaceae > Arachis > Arachis stenosperma. The sequence goes on along the minus strand of NC_080380.1, from coordinate 98,311,130 downwards.
ATGCCTCTTTGCCTAGCAGGTTACACATCATGCCATTAAATGACCTATTTTCATGTCATTATCTTTTGTGTACGTTTCTTACGTATTGAGATATCAACAGGTCTCTATCTACAAAAGACATTGTAGTAATGCTTTCCATGTCTTATATAGTGTCTTCTTAATGTGAAGAAGTTTCCATCTAAGAATCCACACGCCATTGAATGGCTTCCTTTCATATCGATAACTTTTTATATAGGTTTCTTTTGTGTGGAGTATCAATTGTTGCCATCTAACAAAGACAACTGGAAATAATATTTTTCATATATGAACTGCTTGTATCTTTACCGCATGAATTTTGTCTAACCTTATCTGCTCTCTTTACACAGTGTATTTGAAGCTGAAAGGCCAGGATGTAGGTTTTCCGTACAGCAAAGACTCGGAACATACTTCTTCAAGGTGAGGACGAGTCATCTCATTGGTCCATTTATTATTGAAGTTTCATTTCAGTTAATTTTTAAGCATGTTTCTAATTGCAGGGCATAATGTATGGAGCCGTTGGATTTGGTTGTGGCATTATAGGCCAAGGCATTGCCAATATGATCATGACTGCAAAACGGTATGGTTTTGTTCTCTTTAGAATTCATTTTTAGATGACCTGTGTGGCAATAGGAACAAATGTTACTTTCCCTGTTCTGACCCCGCCTCGATCAATCACTTCTACCCCTGGCCTCAATAGAAAAGTTCTGTAAGGATTTTGTAATTATGTATATGACATTTGGGCTTCTAATAACTAATGTTTCTGTCATAAATAAAAGATTCAACTTGAAATCATTATTTTCTTCTCTTTTCTTTGCAATAATATGATTTTAAAGTTGGCTGATTGTCCTAAGTTCTATGATATATTTGATCCACTATCCATCCATTTAAAACTCTACAATAATGTAAATTATAAACCAAAAATCATTGGAGAGATTAAGGATACTCACTTGAAATGAGAAGTTATAGTGGATTTTTGAGCAGGTGGCACCATAATGTTTATTAATGAAAAAAATCTAATACAAGGCAGAATACAGTTAAATTAGTAGATGATACTTATGCAGTTTGCAGTGTATGAATCCTTCTTTAGTGAAAAATTTCTGACCTGCTATTATGATATATCAGGAACATAAAGAAATCTGAGGATCATGTACCTGTGCCACCTCTTGTGAAGAGTGCAGCTCTTTGGGGTATGCAAATGTTCATTGTTTAAAATTGGTTCATGTTTTCTAGCTTTTCTTCACTATGCTACTAGAAAATATCTCTGTTTTTTGTTGTGCTAGTATGACTATTTTCAGTTTCATTGCCAATGAATTCGTTTATGAGACCAAATTTGATACCCTTGACTGTCCATACTCCATACTGATATTGCTAGATGATAAAATTTACCCATGTTTGGCAAACTAGAAGGATTTGTTATTTAAATTAAATGTTTTAATATGAATGGTAGAAACATGAGTTGGACAAAAGTAAAAAAAAGAAAAGGTAGCTTCTGCTACTTCCCAAACACGCGTATTGTGATTTTTCATAATTCAAAAGTAAAAAAAAAGTAGCTTCTGCTACTTCCTAAACGGGCAATTAATGAGCGTTTAGTAATATTATTTGGACAACTTATTTACCATAGTTGTTTAGAAACTTGTATTTCATCTCTTTGGAACTGCCGTTTTACATTGGTTCAATTATGTGCAATCTAGTCGATTTCTTTTCCAAGATTCTGTTTTTCTTTAAATAGCTTCTATTTTGATCATTGCTTATTTGTAGATAATATACTAATATTGACTTGTATTCTATTCTGTTCTATTCCTGTATGTAATGAACTTGATTCTTGTCTTCATCAACATTTAGGTGTCTTCCTCGGTTTGTCTTCTAACACCCGATACCAGATCATTAATGGACTAGAACGCTTGGTCGAAGCGTCACCGGTGGCGAAACAAGTCCCCGCAGTTGCCATGACTTTCACCGTTGGTGTGCGTTTCGCCAACAATGTGTATGGTGGTATGCAGTTTGTTGACTGGGCTAGGTGGAGTGGGGTGCAGTAACTGCTTTATCTTGTTTTAATGTAGCTTGAAGATGTTATGTTTCTAGTAAAATGGAACCATCAATGAAAACCATACATTGCTGAAATTTCCACCACAGGTTCATTGATTGTCCCATGATGACCAAAGGGGTTTTCTTGTGCTAGTGCCTGGTCTAAGGTTGCATGATTTGAGTTTGATATTGGAAAGTGATTTTCCTTGTGGGATTATTATAAAGTATTTAGGCAATAATTCAAAAGCATGAGCTGCTATTTTCTTGTAAGCTACCTTACTTTAGCATTATTCTAGTTAAAGCATTTCACATTCTTCTCTCCTTTGGAGGGTTCCATTTATTGTATGTGTCTATCTATCTGTCTATCTATCTATATATATGCACTGATAGTATTAACAAAAAAGAAAAAAAGCACTTTATGCGTAGCTTTGATTATGCACACTTACGTTGATAAGTAAGAATTAAAATGTACTTAGTATGCATTAATTAGAGGGAGGAAATGAACCAACTTAGATTGATTTAGTGGTTAGTTTACTAATTTAATTAAATAAGTATCGAAAATTTGAATCTTATTTCATATATACAGTAATTCATTGGCTTATGATAAATGTTTAAATGAAGTTCAGATCTATAACAAATAAATTCTTATCGAACTAAAAGAATTAAAAGGAGAAATCACAATATAGAATATAGAATGCATCATAATAATCATGAGAAACAATAGAGTTTATTTGATATGCGAAATAAATGTTCATATTAAAATTGTGTGGTAAGTTTTGATAATGGAAAAGTTTGTATTTTTATTTTCTGGTTATCTCCTAACTCCTAAGTAAACTTCTTAATATAAATGATAGGATAACTTTTACTATTTAATTTTTTTTTGAATAAGTGTCGACATAATAATTCACTAAGTTTGGGAGCTATCACTCATTGCATAACCAATTTATAGATAGATATAATTAGTGGTGGAGTTTGGAACAAAATTTTTGGGGGCAAAAATTTAACATAAAAATTTAATAATAATATTTATATTAAAATAAAATTTATAAATATAATTATTTTTTAAGTTTGTTACTAGTAACATAATAAATAAATAATTCTACAGATAAAAAATATAAAATAATTTATAATATTATTTTTTGAGTCTTTAGTGACTTAAAATCTTCAACAATTGAATCAGAATTAAATTTTTCAACAATTTATAATATATATTGAATTTTTTTCATCAATTTATACAAATACAATAATATCAATACTTATTAAATATTCTAATTTTTTTATCATATAAAAATTAAATTAAATAAACAATAAAATATAAAATAATATTAAATTAAATAAATAAAAATACATATTTTTTATATTTGAACTCAAAGATAGATGGAGTGTTGCTTGTTAAATAGAGAGATGCGAAATACGAATTTTGATGTGTTGTAAAAGCCAACAAAAACCTACTCAGTTCAGTTCAAATTCAACAAATTTTTAATGTTTAAAACTAAGAGATGAGAATTGAAACTGAGTGCTTTTAGTCATAGTAAAGTATTTTTTGGTGACTCAGTAAAGTATTTAAACTAATTGAACTATTTTTATTTTTTTTAAAAGTACTACTAATTTTTTTATAAAAAATTTGGAGGGACATTGTCTCAACTAAACTCTACCCTCAAATATAATTCTCTCACTTTCTAAATTTTTTTATCCATCTTTATTTATTTATTTACTTATTTATTTGTTTATCTATTTCTGTTCAATCATTCACCATCTTTTAATATAACTTTTTCACTACTAATATTTTTTTCACTACTAATATTTTTCTTGTTTCTTTCTTTTCAATCTAACAAGTTGAGTTTAGAGACTACTATTATTATAATTTCCATTTATGAGTCAAAAACACAACCTGTTTTACTGAAAAATATTAGGTCAAATTTGGGCGATATTATCCATTTAGCTATAATCTGACCCAATTATTCTTATAAATTAAAATTTAAATAAAATAAATAAAACGTCCTAAATCAAAAGTAAGTGTTTTTTTTTATTTTAATGAACCTTTTGGTATACGATCAAATATCGTTTAATAGTACATCTAATTGTGTGCTGCCACATCAATAAAATAATTATATTTTATATTGATTAAGTAAATAACTATTAAAAAAGTAAATATAATTAGATGATTATGTAAAATATTTTACGCTATAAATACATCAAAAATAAACTCTAAATAAATATCGAATTTATTTTATTTATTTAAAAAATTTCCGATTATGTAATATATAAGTCATGTACTATTGTCACAAAAAAAGATATAGTCATGTACTATATCAGGATATACATAAAAATAATTAATATAAAAAAGTTAATAAAACCTACATGCACGGACCGTACCACGACCCATGCACATGCCCAGCCCACCTTTCACAATTCACACACACATACTCTCTTTCTCTTACACTCTCATCTTGCTATCTCACATCCATTCCCTTCAACTCAAACCCTTCCTTCAAGAAACCTCATTGCACCACCCACCATGACCATCGACTTCCTCCGTCGATTCTTCCTCCCTTGTTTCTTCCCATCATCCACCGCAAACACAACCACCTCCACCACCACCAAAACCCCTGCCACCCCCAAAACGCCCTTCTCTTCCGCCACTTCAACCAAGAAACGCTTCAGCACCTCCTCCCTCCGCCACCGCCCTCCCACCACCACAACAGCAACCTCTCCTTCGTCCTCCACAACCTCCTCCTCCACCTCCTCCAGAGCCGCAGCCACCATGGCACCACCTCGCCCCTCCAAATCCATGGTGATAGGCACCATCTTCGGCAACCGCGGCGGCCACGTCTGGTTCTGCGTCCAACACGACCGCCTCTCTACAAAACCCTCCCTCCTCCTCGAATTCCCCATCTCCACCAACGACCTCGTTCGCGAAATGCGTAACGGCCTTCTCCGCATCGCACTCGAATGCAATCCCCACCGTCCAGACCTCGCCAGGTGTCCCCTCCGCTCCGTTCCGGTCTGGACCGTGTTCTGCAATGGCCGAAAAAGCGGGTTCGCGGCACGACGCCGCGCCGGGGAGCGCGTCCGGTGTGTTCTCAAGACCATGCGGTGCGTAACTGTTGGGGCGGGCGTCATACCAGCAGGATTCGGGTCGGGTCAACATTCGGGTAAAGTCTCGAGATCCGAGGAGCTTATGTATATGAGGGCGAACTTTGAGCACGTGGTTGGGAGCGCCGACTCCGAGTCGTTTCATCTCATTAACCCGGACGAGGGACCGGGTCAGGAACTCAGTGTGTTCTTGCTCCGATCCGGACTCGGCGTGGATCGTTGAGCTAACTCGGTACGGTAGTGCCAGTTCTTGGATTCAGCAGAAAAATAGAAAGAGAATTTTTTTTCTCCGCTTTCTGGGGTGTAATTTATATAATTTGGAGTTCTTTTCCAGTACAGAGTTTCAGTAAGAAAATTTTTCTTCTTTTTCTTTCGGGGTATAGAATTGAAAAGAAAACTATTGGTTTTCTTGACTTTTTGAGTGTGTTGGTTATTTTCCATTTTGCTGGATTTTTTTTAGATGAGTTGGACTTGTACTTTGTAGTGTGATTAGTGAGATCTGGGTGTTGTACATTTTTCTTTTCTTTATGTTGTTTTTTATTTTTTTATTTTTTGGGATAGAGGGTTAGAGTATGCTAGGTTATAATTGTGGTGTTGTTGCCCATGTGATTTGTTGATGGGTTTTTCTAGGACAAATCTCAGCTGGTTATATTGTATTGTATATATTCTTTCAAAATTGTCTATACTCTATAGACTTTAGCAATGTGTATAAAGGATTTGAACGAAGAAGAGCATGGAATCTCTTGCAATTTCCAATTTCCAACTTTTGTTGCCTCTCAAAATTTTGTAATTGAATAACCTACCACTTTTGATTCATTCAGATTTCTTTTCGATTATTTAAGGACCAGCAGTTTCAGTAGTTTTTGTGATTTCTAACTCTTATCTCACTTTTTTGTTAATTAAATGTTGGCAAAATTTTAATAAAAATGTTAATTTTTAAGATTTTCTCTTATTTACTTATGCAAGTCTATGATCTCAGTAAAATATTATCCGTTTTTTTTTCTCTTTCGGATTTTGGACTATTTGGTTACAATAACGTGAATAAACTATAGTTGCTGGCCATGATAAACTTTTAAAAATAACTTGCCAATTGTTTTGAAGACAAGGTGAATTTTATAGTAACTTACAAGCCTCCAGTGGCATAATTTTCTAAATAAGTGGTCTAATAATCTATGAAAGAATATTATATCTACTAATTTTGTATACATATTTTTTGTATATTTTTTATCTTTTGTTAAAAACGATTAATAAAAAATTTATATTTCATGTTATAAGTGTGAGAAAATTATTTACATAAAAAATAGTACAAGCATTATTTTTTTTATCTTTATACAATTTTTTTTATTTTTTTGTACACATCTTTATACTATTTTGTATAAGATAATGAAAACCAGTATCCAACTAGTGTCAGATTATTTGGACTTGGCATTTTTAGTGCATCCTCTACACTAGGCAATCATACAAAAAAGGTGGGGATTCTTGACCAAAAAAGACGTGGATTCTACACAACACAGTTTCTAAAGGTGAGTTTTAGCATAAGCCTTTGGGAAAGAGGCTAACTAGAACTAGCAGGAGCCTCGTCCTTTTTGGGTTTCTGGCAGCTGGAGATTAGGACGCGTATTTACCTTTATGACATGGTAATGGTTGAATAAGTTTTGTTTGAATTTGTAAGTGTTGTAAAGTATTCAAATAAATTTTGAGTGTTTAATGTTTTGGGCTTGGGATTGTTATGTACAGGTTTTTATAGATTTTTAAGAAAATGATAAATACATTTTTTTAATTTTTTATTCGTATTTAATCTTTTTAGAATTTAAAACTAAATTTAAATTTTTGATTTTTAAAATTTAGATATATTGATTGTTTATGTTTATTTGGGTCTATCAGACCTAATTAAAAGATCAAGCGTGATTTTTGTTATACTAACTTGATCGATAGGAATGTACACGTAAAAATTTTTTTAAAATAAAATAAATTAAACTGAGAGATTAATGTGTCTAAATTAAAAAAAATAAAAAATTTAAATATATTTTTAAATTTTTAAAAATTTAAATATACGCAAACTAAAAAATTAAAGATTAATTTGTCTTTTTTTTTTATTTTTTATTTACACGTTCAAGTGCTATATTAAGCCTTTTTGAATATCGTAATTTGAGATAAATGGGTTTTATTATTAGTAAGCCTGTAATGTGGGATAACTAAAGCACATATTTTATAAATAAGTATTTTTAATGAAGGGTTAAGTACGAATTTAGTTTTTAAAGTATAGGTCAAAATTTTTTTTTGTTTTCAATTTTTTTTGGTAATTTTTTCGATATTCAACTAATTTGAGGATATTATATACCTTTTTAAATGTTCCAATTAATTAGTGACAAATATATTCATTAATTTTAATCAGCAAATGAGTTCTTAATTTTTAAAAATAAAAAATAATAAATTTAATATATGTATTAAATACTTTATATATACATATCTTAATATATTGTACATACATTTAGTTTTGGTTAAATTAAATCACAATATGTGGTAAATCTTAATTAAATTATTTAAAAGAAAAAAAATTAGAATTGAGTCTATATGCTGAAGAAAGAGGGAAAAACATAGAATCCTAATCCTTTTCATCTAATTTCGTCTTCTTCTCTTTTTTATATCACATAGATTTGTTATGTTGGCGACTTTGAATGGAAGAACGGTAAAAAGAACGATCGATTTGAGTTCCAACAACAAAATCGATGACTTTGAGAACGATTGATTGTTCTGGGTTACAGTAACAAGATCGACGATTTTTGAATATTAGAATGAGAAAAAAGAAGGTATATCCTGAGAGTGAAGGAGAGGGAAGGAGAGGAAAGAAGACGAAAACAAATTTTTTCTATGAATATAGAAAAGAAAAGAAGACGAAATTAGATGAAAAGGATTAGGATTCTATATTCTTCCCTCTTTCTCCTGCACATAGAATGTGGCCCAATTCTAATTCTTTTTTTTTTTTTAAATAATTTAATTAAAGTTTACCACATATAGAGATTTGATATATATATATATATATATATATATATATATATATATATAAAGAATTTAATACATGTATTAAATTCCTTATTTTTTATTTTTAAAAATTAAGAATTCATTTGCTGATTGAAATTAATGAATATACTTGTCACTAATTAATTGAAACATTTAAGAAGGGTATGTAATACCTTTAAATTAGAAAGAATTTAATACATGTATTAAATTCCTTATTTTTTATTTTTAAAAATTAAGAATTCATTTGCTGATTGAAATTAATGAATATACTTGTCACTAATTAATTGAAACATTTAAGAAGGGTATGTAATACCTTTAAATTAGTTGGATATCAAAAAAATTACTTTTTTAATTTTAGATGCGTGTATTTTATGTATATTTTTTTTATTATTGGCTAATTAGTTGACTGAATTACTATTAATTTTCTTTGAAAAAGTGCAGTTGACTAAATTCTTTTTCATTAAATTGTTAAAAATATCATTAATATATATTGTCTCATTGGTTAAAACAAAAGCTGATAAATAAAGTTACAAAACAAATATATTAATACGTACTGTATAAAGCAACCAAGTAATTTTACAAATTCAAATTAAATATTTTGAAAAGAAGTTATAACTCTATTATTATTATTATTATTATTATTATTATTATTATTATTATTATTATTATTATCAAAAAAAATTTACTCTCTTCTTCTAAAAAATACTAAAATGGCACTCCTTTTTCTTCTATTTATAAAATGTACATTCTCTTCCCTTATAATTTTTATTCTTTTAAAAAATCTCATCTTTAATCGATTTTAAATTTTTTTGTATTAACTTTATCTATTTTTCAAGAAAAATAAATTATTTTTTACAAAAATACCTTTTAGAAATTTTTTTTTGTTATTAAATTTTTCTTACCAAAATATACTCTTTAATAAATTTTTTTGACTAAATTATATTTTTATCAAAATATTTTTAAAAAAATTTAATAACTAAATTAGTTTTTTTCTAAGATACCTTTCAATAATTTTTTAATTATTAAATTATAATTTTACCAAAATTTTTGTTAACAATTATTTTTATATTTTACTATTAATTTTTTGATATTAATATATATTATTTTAATATTAAATAAAAAAATATTATCACTGTTAATATGTATAACAATTAATATATATTGATATTGAAAAATAATGTTAGCAAAATTTTTATTTAATATTAAAATAATATATATTGATATAAAAAATTAATAATAAAATATAAAAATAATTGTTAATAAAAATTTTGGTAAAATCATAATTTAATAATTAAAAAATTATTGAAAAGTATCTTAGAAAGAATAAATTAATTATTAAATTTATTTAAAACTTTTTTTGATAAAAATACAATTAATCAATAAAAAATAATTTATTAAAGAGTATTTTGGTAAGCAAAATTTAATGACAAAAGATAAAATTTTTGCTAAAGAGTATTTTTGTAAAAAAAATTTATTTTTTCTTAAAAAATTAATAAAGTTAACATTAGTTAATACAAAAAAATTTAAAATAGATTAAAAAAAGTTTTTAAAAAATTATAAAAAAAATGTATATTTTACAAATAAAAAAGAAGAAAGTGTTATTTTAATTTCTTTTAAAAGAATAGAACAAATTTTTTATCACCACAACTCAAGCTATAGTTAAAATCTAAGGGAGCCAATTAATAAAAAATATGGGGTCCCTTCGTTTCATTATTTATGTGATAGAATATGCCAATATAGTAAATAGCTATGGAAAGACTAGTCATACAAGATAGACTCAATACAAATACATATAATAATAATAAAAGACAATATTCATACTATGACATTTTTATATGCAAATAGTATTGTGAATTTTTAGAAGGTTTGTTAAATATATTTAATTAAAATTAAATTATCTAATAATCTATAATATTATTTGTATGTAAGGATGTTATCATAAAAGTATTCACCAATAATAAAGCCTATTATTTCTTCTCAAAATCCATTAAATGAAACTTCATGAACCCATTGAGTGAAATTTCATCTGCTGGCCCATTTGCCAAAAATACGGGGTCATTTTTACAATTTTCAGTTTTTAACATGCTTATGCAACATATAACACTTTATGGGTGATCAAAATCGAATTAAACAAAACACCTACCACACATTAACTTGTGTCAGAAAGTACAGGCTAATTGTGAGCCTGGTTCAGTGCGGCTTAGGCTACACCGTTTCTAAAAAGTAATAATACAGAAACAATCTTTTTTGGTGTACCAATGGTTAGAATGATTGCATTGATGACCACGATTCGGTTTCTGATTCGAGGAACATGCAATTTCTAAGAATCCTTATTGCGTAGTTAGGCTGGGCCATGTCCATGCAATTAGCTAGGAATCGGACCACTTTGGCTTCCTGTAAGTTTTTTGGCTGGAACTGGAAACTTTTATAGCCATCATCGATGCAGCATGAATTAGCACAGCTAGGACACTTGCCTCAATTAGCTTCTATGATATTTAATTATGTAATCTTATCCACCTATTCTATATCTATTAAATAGCAATTAAAAAGAAGAAAAGGGATTATATTACAATTCTCACATTTGTTAGATTGCCTTCGTTTTGAAGTATTGAAACGAAAATAAAAGGATTGAAATTTACTATTATGTTTATTGAATTAGAGATTAGTACTAAAATTTTAATCTCTGTTTTTAAAATTTTAATATTTCAGTATTTCTAAAGGTTAACGACACAGAAAATTAAAATTTTTGAAAATAGAGATTAAAATTTTAATAACATTTTATACTTAAAATATTTTTATTTTAATTAATTAATTCTAACTTTATTTTTTGTACAAATCAAATTAGAGTTTCATTTTTAGCAGTCCCTCACTTTTTTTTCTCATTCCTTTTTTGAAGACATTCAGTTACAGTCTCTGCATCACCAGTGCCAGGACGGCCATTTTGTCGTTGCCGTCGTAGCCACCGCTAGGTAGGTGAGTTGTCTTCGAAGTTTATCTTCCTAATCCTTGTGTTCTCATCTCCTCATCTTCTCTTACATAGGATAATTATAACACATTTACTATCAGAATGTCACGCTTTCAGCTGTGCTATTCTAATAGCGAAGAGTATTATAACGATTTTAAATATACTTATTAATAAAATAGGAACCTTTAACTCTCAAAATTGTATCGCTATTTTTTTTTTGAAAAATCGAAAGTTCTTTTTCACTTTTTACAAATATTCATATATAAATAAATTCAATCACTATATATATATATATATATATATATATATATATATATATATATATATATATATATAAACATACGAGACTTTTCATTCAAGTAACTTATAAATATTATAAATATACATATTATTATAGTTTCTATTATTTTTTTACAGAAACATAAAAGTAAAAAAAAAAAACAACGGAAAAATTATAACTAATATATGCAAACAAAAATAGCATAGCTAAGAACTTAACAAAAACTTCATAAACTTCATCGTTCGTCCTAAAAAGAGAAGTCTGTAGGGGGTGAGAACATCGTCCTCGCAGATTCTCAGTAGAGAGTTTAAAAATTGTCATGAAAGAAAACTGTTTTCAACCGCAGTGATCATTGATCATCTTATGAATCTTTTTGAAAATTAACGGTTAATTATCCGAAAATCCAAATTCGTAGTTTATTTGTAAAAACTCCAAACCAAATATAATATACCATAACATTCAACTACTTACCAGAGAACCATTCCAATCAAACTTACCAAGACCTATAACGTACTTAAATTATGGCCTCCGATCCAAACATTATCAAACACAACTTTCGGCCCAAAATATAATCAATCAACACCCAACCACCATAGTATGAACCAACCATTCTCAAATACAAGTAATAAAATTCAAACACAATCAAGAACAATTACAGTAAGTATGGCAATCAGCAGTTAAATAGAAATATTCACATAAGCAAACCAAAAATAATATGCACACCCAAATAATGTCACATAGATGCAAATAATGCATGACTGCTCTATGGCTAATGAGTTCATCACCCGACATGTCCGGTAGCGAACCTTGTATAGTCCATTGGTGCGTGCATCCCCAAGAGGAATTCACTTTTCTTGGAGAAATTATCCGAAAAGGTCTAAGTGTCTGGCCACATCTTGTGATGGAGGGTCAACAAAGTCTCAAATCTCAACTTGGAGCAAGTGGAGTGAACCACTCCATCTATCAAGGGAGCCTCAATCTTAACCCGGAGTAAGTGGGCAAACCACACCCTTGTATCTACTCTGGGAGGTATCATTCTCATTCCGAAGCAAGTGGGGTGAACCATTGCATCTACCCAGGGAGGTATCATTCTCAACCCGGAGTAAGTGGGGGTGAACCACACCCTTGCATCTACCTGGAGCCTAAAAAAAATCAAATCTCTCTCATAAAACTTATTTTCACCAAAACAAAAGTCCCAAATTAACTTCAAAATCATTTCTCTTCTAAAAACTAATTTTCAAGTAACCAAAAATTACTTTTTACTCATCTTTACTCAACCAAAACTCCCAAACTGACTTCAAAATCTTTTTAAGTTTAAACTTCCTTTAAAAGACTCAAAAACCATCGTGTTTGTAAATCAAAATCTTAATTGAAACAACATAACTATTTATTCTTTAATGATCACTTTAGAATTTGCTAAAACACGCCAAATCATACTCTTTTCTTTAGTTAAATAAAAAATGAAATAAAATAATTTGTCAATCAAATTAACCAAAATAAAACTTCTAAATTCTCATAAAATTTCAATAGCATCTCTTCTAAAACTCGAACTTTTCCATCCTTCTCGCATCCCAACTAAACCATTTCTCAAACTCTTCTCAAATTATTTCCGATAAATCAAACCAATTCTAATATCAAAATCATTTCCAAATCTCAAATCATTTTCAATATCAAATTATTTTCAATATCCAATCATTTGCAACAATAAATCATTTTCAATGTTAACTCAGTTTCAATATCAAATCATTTTTAATATTAAACCATTTTCGAATATCAATTCACTTCCAATATCAAATCAACTTAAAAAATATATATATAGAGAGAAACTCATTTCAATCTAGAAGACTTGGAATAAAATCACAAAACATATTTTTTGTATCGATATCCAATTACAACAATTCTCGTAAATAAACTAAGTTTTGAAAAGCCCCTATCTCGAATAGTCGAAACCCGAAAGCTATAAAAACGTGTCAAAATCCCTTTCTATCGGCCCATAGTAGCGGCAGCAACCACAACTCTATACCACTTTCGCAGTAACAACGATAGTTTCAATTCCGACATGTAATAATCCTTAATCCTACACTATTAAAACCTCATAATCTCTAACCAAACATAACAGAATACTGATTTTCAAGGGTTCCGGAATGAAAAACACTTACTAAGAAGATATGGGCTCCAGCGGCGGTTTTGATGACAACAGCGCCACAACGATGACCAAAACGGTGGCGGTGCACCTCAACGGCGACGGCAGCCAGGCTTTGGTGGACAATAGATCGGCGACGGTAGCATGGTGGCGGCAGCAGTGGAGACAGATCTGACAGTGATGGAGCTCCACGGCGGCACAGAAAACGATGAATGGAAGGTGGAACGCGATGCCTCTCCCTCCATCTCGTTTGGTTCTTCTCGCGGTAGCTCAACGATGATGGACATTTGGCGGTGGCAGCGAGAAGCATGACAGTAACGGGGTTGACCTTCGCAACGCGGTTCTCTCTCTCTCTCTCAACGCCTCCTCCCATCGATCTCTCTCCTCGTGCATCTCCCTCTCTACAACAGCGATTGTGGAACGACAACGACAACTCCTCCGACAACAAGCTCGTGGCAGGCGCGTCGCTTCTCTCTCTCCTTGACCCTTGCTTGATGGTGTTCTCTCTCTCTCTCTCTCTCTCTCTCTCTCTCTCTCTCTCTCTCTCTCTCTCTCTCTCTCTCTCTCTCTCTCTCTCTCTCTCTCCCTCCCTCCCTCCTAGGTGAGACACGATGGCGCGACAGCAGTAATGCTCACCAACGCTGTCCTCTCCTCCGTTCCCCTCTCAATCTTTTATTTAATTAAAAAATAAGGTTCAAAATTCAAATTAAAGCACATAAAATTTTGATTATTTTTTAATTATTAAAACTCTAAATTATAAAAAAATTACCCAACCTATATATAAAAATCTTTAAAAATATAATCTTAAATAAATATAATAAATTGTAAGTAAACTATTATTTAATTTTTTAAAAATCCAGGTCTTACAATAACGATCAAGGAACCCAGTTGCAACCTTTGCCCTATTGCTGTCGAGGTCAATTGCCACCTTGTCGTCGTCGTAGTTTCTGTGACCTAGGTTAGTTGTAGTAAAATTTTTTTCCTGATTTCATTCATTTTTTTTGTCGTTTTGTTTTACCTTGCTTACTGTAGTTTGATGTCGTATTCATACAATGTCTTAATCTGCTTAATTTTATTGCATAATCTAAATTTATGTCTTCATGAAATTAGGTTTTTGTATCCTAGTTTTTTTTCTTATTTTTTATTGCTGAATTTTTGTGTCCTCATTTGTTGTTTTAAACGGGTGTAATTTGTTGTTCTAAATAATTGACGGTGCTACTTGACGGCTTAAAGTACAAAATATTGGCTAATCCTTTATTTTACTAATTAATTTTCATAATAATGCAAAACACACAGAAGATAAAAGAAGAGTTTGCATGAGCTGATTTGTTGGAAACTTGCATACGCGCCTTGATCATTCGAGATCCTTAGTAGTGTTGCCGATGGCAGGGAAAATCGAAGGATTTCTTCCCTTTTTGGTTTAAAATTTTGTCTCCGAGTCTCATTCTTCCGGTCTCAATTTCTCTTCCAAACGCTATCTTAAAGACAAGATGTCAATATCTTTACAAATGTATGTAAAGCATTTCTCATACTTTAGCTAACTTTTGAATTAAGTTAGACATACTAAGTCTCAATTTTAATAAAAAATGTTATTTGTATATTAAAATTAAGTACTAAAATTAATCATTAATTATTAATATATTTGTATATAAATATATATGTTGTTTAATTTATTTTTAATGTATATTTATATTTTAAATATGTATTTTATACTAATAATTGATTTTAATAACTAATTTTAATATATACTTAACATAATCGTTTTGTATAATATCATATATTTTCTTAATCATAAACTAATTCTTGAAATTGAATTAAATCTACACAATCACACTTCTAATAAAATGTAATGGCTGCAATGCACAACTTTCATAAACAACTGCCACGCACTATGACTGCGATTGCAATTTAAAAGCTCGCAAGGTGTTAAACGAAGCAAGCAAATATAAAAATGTCAGTAAGCAACATGTGGTGTTTGGAAATATACTAGCTTATTGACATCAAGAAAGCAAAACTATAAGTGGAAATATATATATATTTCATATAAGCTTACTATTCATAAGAAGAGATACTTTCAATTATAATTGATTATCATTAGACTGCAACATTTCCATGAGTACAAAATCTTATTTTCTATGTGGAAAGAAAAAGTACAACCACAAGTTTGGTAGCAACATACATTAAACAAAACAAAGATAAGTTAACTAACATGTACAAGAATATTTTATCACTCTAAAACTAAATAAATATCCACCTTGCTGTCACTGTGTTAGAAATTAAATATCAGGAAAAGATAATTTTATGACGTTATATCAGAGTTCTGTATTCAAAAAATCTAGAGTTCAATATTTAACAAATTCCAAAAAAAAAAGAAATATAAGACTAATTATAAAAAAAAGCTTATGAAAAAAAAATAATAAAAAAGAGACACGTATTAGAAATATAATAATTTATATTGTCTTCTTTTATCTGTTAAACTTTTGGGAGAAGTAGTGATATACTGCTAGCCAATAACAATAAACCTCTTTTCAATTGTGTTTGTTGTGATACTACTGCAAAGGAATTGAATAAACAGATTTGCAAGAGGTTATATGCAGAACCATGTTATGGATTCGGCTCACCAAGCTCTTGATGCCTGATTCTATTTTCATTGCTTATTTCATCAAACAGTTCATAACATCCATTTTCAATTATTACTTCCTTTTCCAAAAACAATAAGAAAACAAAAATAAGCTAAATGTTTTCATGAGGTATTAAATTTGGTATCTGTGGTTCAAGATCTGATCTAGCTATAAAGTTTTATGATAAACAAATTAGGATTTTGCTGTCATCAAAATTAGCGATCCCATCCGACGAGTGTTCTTTCAAATATGAGTCACCAACCGTAGAAAACAGAATCAATCTATCAAGAAATGCTGCTTGCTTAGTCGTCTTTAAGTTATGCTATATATATAGTTTAATTATTTTATATGCATAATTAATACTGCATGACTCTGTGTGTTAACCAAAGACTAAAATAAAATACTTTGAATCATAGAAACCTGATGAAGCATATGGACCAGCATGGAATTCTTTGGTTTGCGAGGACTTTAATTTGGATCCTGCATTACACATTTGATTTATATGAGTGTATTATATTCTTCCATTTCTAGAAAAAATACAAGATTATTTATTAAAGGAGCATATAAATACAATGACTATGATGCTTCTCAAAGATTATTTATGGTTGTTCCATTTATCTCAGTTACCTTTGAGAATATGTAGTGGTTGTTGAAGTACATAACAACTAGCATAAGGTTAATTTATCATGATATGTGTAACTGATTTAACTCTTTCACATTGATTAAAAAGGAAGTGATAATCTGCAGCCTAAGGACTAAAATGCAACAAACTAATTGTCATTTAAACCTCAGGATGCAGATTAGCTAATCCTTAACCAATAATCATTCACACTATATACTCCCACTGATATAAACAAATGGTAGAAGCTAAGAAACAATGTAAAAGAAGAAAAAAAATGTTCGTATTATTTGGCTCTATGTAATATGGATTGTGTTGCACTGTTGCTAGGCTGCTAGCCATGCTTTATAGTCGTTTAAAAGTGGAAGAATATATTCTAAAAAATTATTGAGATTTTAAATTACGGCTCCATTTTAAAAGTTTTTATAATTATAGGTATTGTGATAATTGCAAGTGTATTGTTACTTTTTTATTTTTAATATCAGGGAGAAACATGGAGTATAATAGGATTATAAGAGTGTAGGGGACATCACCCGGATGTGACGGCTGTAATTAAGAAATCGGACGGTCCGATTAGGGGCTGGGAAGTTACACAAATCGAACCGTCCGATTTGCGCCCCTAGCCACGCGTCAAATATGCATGCTGCCGAGCCCCTTCTGATTGTATATTCTCCAAACTGAATACTCCATTTCTCAACCTTTCACTTTCGTTCCAACCTTCACTTTCATTCTCCTCCTTTGATGAAATGAAATCGAACCTTTGAAGAAAAAAATTGGACCACTAACCTTTAACAATGCCAAGAAGAAGGAGAATAAAAGACGTTAATCGTTCGGAGCTCCACATTATTAATTATCTTGATCATCCTAATTATGTAAGTTTTTATTTTAAAATATTTTAATTTAATTAAAATAATAGTTATAATGTTAGAGATTAGTGTAGTAATAATTTTTAAATATTTTGGTTTAACTAAAATAATAGTGATAATATTAGAGATTAGTTGTTTATTATGGTGATGATATTAGAGGTTAGTGTAATAATAATTTTTAAATATTTTAATTTAATTAAAATAATTTTAGGAATTATCAGTAATAAATTATAGTGATAATGTTAGAGATTAGTGTAATAATAATTTTTATTAAGATTATGAGGATTTTTTTTATAAATTAAATAAATATAATAATTATCGAAATAAATAATTTTAAAAATATTTATCGAAATAAATATCCCTCTCTTATCTTGTTTACACCGAAAACGAGATAATTTTGCATGTATCTCATTTACTGTTTAAACGAGATAAGATGGGTGGACGTGTATATACATGTATTTTTTTTAAAAAAATTTTGAAAATAATAAAAAATATTAATAATATTAATAATCCAAACTTTTGGCCTGCAATTAATACATAAAAAGGTTGGTAAAAGAGATTAAAATAAATATGTTTGATCAATTACTACTCAGGAAGAGTACATAAAAAATTTAGATTAAATTATGTTCTAATTGGATTGATTTAAATTTAAAAAATAAAAAATTTGTACGTATTCAAGGAAATTTCCAGGATGAGAATAAATATGTAATTGTGCCCACTTCTAAAAATTAAAAAATGGAAAGCATGAAGTTGATGCTCAATAAATAAAACACAAAGATGAGATAAATGTTTGCTTGATGGGATAGTGGGAACAGAATTGAAACAGTTATCTCCCACGTGAATAGTGAAAAATAACGTGAGAGATAATCGTTTCAATTCTCTTCCCACTAAACCAACTTGGGTTGGTCGAGTGGTCAGCTCACTCGTCCGCTGAAGCAAGTGTCGGGAGTTTGAACCCCGCCTTGTGCATGCAGCAACCCATTGGCCAGCGGCAGACCCTTAAATGGAGCTCAGATCCGCGACGGATTAGTCCTTAACCTGTCGGGTTGGGGGATACCGTTTGGGTAAACCAAAAAAAATTCTCTTCCCACTATCTCATCTTTTTGTGTTTTATTTATCGTGTCCCATCTTTTCATTTTAATCTCATCTAACAACATTTTTATGTACTAATTGCATACTAAAATTTTGGATTATTGATATTATTAATATTTTTTATTAATTAAAATTTTTTTAAAAAAATACATGTATGTCATTTATAGTGTAAACGAAATATACACGTGTCGCGTCCACCTGTCTTATCTCGTTTACACTGTAAACGAGATACATGCAAAATTATCTCATTTACAATATAAACGAGATAAGAAAGGGATATTTATTTCGGTAAATATTTTTAAAATTATTTATTTCGATAATTATTACATTTATTTAATTTATAAAAATAAAAAATCTAGATTATGGTACAATGTATGATAATAAATTAATTATTGTTATTAATAGATTATAGTAATAATTGTTATTAAAATGTGTAGGTATGATAAAGAAATAAAATAATTAATGTTAATTGTTATTAATAAATTTATAGTAGTAATAATTCTTATTAAGATTATACACGTGTGATAATAAATTAATTATTAAAAGAATATAGTAATAATTATTATTAAGATTATACGTGTTATAATAAATAAATTAATTAGTATTAATTGTTAGTAATAAATAAATTTATTGTAATAATAATTTTTATTAAGATCTAAGTACAAAAATAAAATAATTATTATGAGTATAATATAAAAGATATATAAAAATTATTGAATTAATTATTTTTTATTATGAGTATAATATAGATATTTAATAAAGGATTAATGATTTATTATTGTGTGTTGTTAGAATATAATAGAATAATTAGTTGAGATTGTTTGTTATGTTGGAAGTGTAAATATTAGAATATAATAGAATAGTTATTTA
The DNA here is from genome assembly GCF_014773155.1 of Arachis stenosperma. Classification (NCBI taxonomy): domain Eukaryota; kingdom Viridiplantae; phylum Streptophyta; class Magnoliopsida; order Fabales; family Fabaceae; genus Arachis; species Arachis stenosperma. Next base: position 98,291,514 of record NC_080380.1, on the reverse strand, counting down.
ATTAATGTATTATTATTATTATTATTATTGTGTGTAACACCCTACCACAATAAGCTTTATGTTTAAGTCGTAAAATAAAGTTGGTGTAGTATTATGACCTTTAAAATAAAATATGTACATATAATAGTAGAAGAATTATAATATGCTAGGAGCCTTGAAGAATAGAGGAAACAAAAATCACGAAATAAAAGCGCAACGCTCAAGGAATGAGTAAACTTGCATGCTAAGAAAACCATAACTATTAAACATAGGATAACAGAAGTAGGAATAGAGTGCCAAAAATATAAAATAACAAGCTCCTAACTCAGCCCGTGAAGTCAAGACTGGCCGAAGAATATTTACACACAGACACACACATATATATATCAAAATAATCTAGTAACCACTCCGCTTCAAGAGTCCAGACGCCTAAAGAGATGCCTCTCGACCTGCATTTGAAAAATAACAACATGGTATGGAATGAGAACCGGAGGTTCTCAATATGGTAAAGGTGCCACACACATAAAATATAAGGTCCTGGGAATGCCAGAGGCAATCCTAGAATGCCGACACTCAGATTATAGAGCTTAAAGTATTAAACAGAAGCCATAAAAGGTAGTTTTCTAAGAGTACCTAAACTTGACTTAACTTAACCTTAAATCTAAACCCTATATTGCCCTTCCTCTATACCTCCATTTCCATCAGTATTTCACAGACAATTAAACAGATAAAAGCAACCACAAGAAGGTTACAAATACAGCAGGTAACAATTACACATTTAACATGGCAAATACAGTTAGGCACACCCAACTAATGCACAAGCAAGTAATTCAAGTAATATGCAGATGATGCATGCCTGTCCTATGGCTGATGAGACTCATCTGTCGATTATCCAGTCAACCCGATAAGTCTGAAAATACTTAGACTGTCCCCCGACGTGCATCCCCATGAGTCTATGCATAGCTTTTTCTCAAATAATCAATATTGCTCAATGGGGATTATATTCCCGGGAATTTATATAGTGTCCGGTCACACTTACGTCGTAGGTTCAATAGAGTATCGATTTTTCAACCTAGTACACGTGGTGGCAAGCCACGACACTTTATCCAGGGAACCTCGTATCTCAGATCATTTAATCATTCAAGCCAAGTTTCTTACATAATTTTTCACCAGAATATCCTGTCAAGTATCATATATGACTCTTCCATAACATCTCATAATCAATTCATCTCTTTTCAACTTTGCTTCACCTTCACGTTATCCTCATTCTCTAACTTCATTTGATTATCAGGTTTAACACTATTATTTATCACCAATAGAATGAAAATAGGGATTTAGTAGCTTGAAATAGGTTTTAAAAACCTTAAAAATTATGTTTGCTGGAACAGGTGCCACGCGTACGCGTGGGATTGTAAAAACGCAGCTCGCACACGCGTCCCTCATCATGCATACGCGTAGGTGAAATCTTCATGTCACGCGTACGCGTGAACATGCTTGTTTACTCCTTACGCGCACGCATGGACTCGTTGCGCACACATCGCCAAATATCCACTCCACGTGTAGGCGTAGGCGTACTTTCTTTAAAAAAATAAAGCTAATGCAGAAGCTAGCTTGCAGTAGCAGGAAAAATCAAAATTGCCAAAACAGAACAGATTGCAAGCATAACTTTCAAACTCTATAACTTCTTTAATTTACAATATTCTTCACCTGTTCTTCAAGTGGCATAAACATCACGAACCCAATTTTCATTTTGAAACAAGTTGAGAACAAATTAAGGGGCGAAAGCCAAGTTATATCTTGTCAAAGTTTGGCCAAAAACCAACTTTTTAGAAAAACTTGCAAAACCTCTTTTCTTATTCCAACAATTCTCATAGTCCCAATACATTCACCTGCACATATTAATATCAACAAGTCCTATTTTCTCAAAATCATATCCACCATAAACATCATACTTACATCCACAATTATCATAATAAGCCAAAACCACCAACAACAATTGCTTATATATAAAAGCCAAGTCTCACAATCAAACCATAATTTATGAATTACACATTTGTGTCCTTAACTCATTGATTAACATTTCATTAATTCTTCAAATAATCAATACCACATCAATCCATATTTAATAACAAAACACTAAACCACAACATTCACATACATTTCAACTTATCCTATGGTCATTGATGAGCGGATATTTTATACGCTTTTTGGGGGTATTTTAATATAGTTTTTAGTAGGATCTAGCTACTTTTTAGTATATTTTTATTAGTTTTTATGAAAAAATCACATTTATGGACTTTACTATGAGTTTGTGTATTTTTTGTGATTTCAGGTATTTTCTGGCTGAAATTGAGGGACCTGAGCAAAAATCTGATTCAGAGGCTAATAGAGGTCTGCTGATGCTGTTGGATTCTGACCTCCCTTTACTCGAAGTGAAATTTTTGGAGCTACAGAAATCCAAATAGCGCGCTCTTAATTGCGTTGAAACATAGACATCTAGGGCTTTCCATAAATATATATGTCCATACTTTGCCCAAGTTTAGATGACGCAAATTGGCGTTTAACGCCAGCTTTCTGTCCTATTCTGGCGTCAAACGCCAGAAACAAGTTCCAAAGCAGAGTTAAACGCCAGAAACAGGTTACAAACTGGCGTTTAACTCCAAGAATGGCCTATGCACGTGAAAGCTTCAATGCTCAGCCCCAGCACACACCAAGTGGGTCCCAGAAGTGGATTTCTGCACTATCTATCTTAGTTTACTCATTTTCTGTAAACCTAAGTTACTAGTTGAGTATATAAACTACTTTTAGAGATTTATTTTGTATCTCATGATATTTTTACATCTGAACTTGTATCTTTGACGGCATGAGTCTTTAAACCCCATGGTTGGGGGTGAGGAGCTCTGCAGCGTCTCGATGAATTAATGCAAGTATTTCTGTTTCCTATTCAATCTCGCTAGTCTCTATTCTAAGATATTCGTTCGCACTTCAACATGATGAATGTGATGATCCGTGACAATCATCACCATTCTCAACCTATGAATGCGTACCTGACAACCACTTCCGTTCTACCTTAGATTGGATGTTTATTGATGCGTGAGCATCTTATCTATCTTTTCCTAGTTAATTTCATCTAATTTGTTGAGTTTAATTAATAATTAATTATATTTTAGCCACTATGGATGCTATTTTGAGTTTTGTACAATTTTATTTATTTAAGATAGCATTCGGAGGGATTTGATGAAGTTTCTGCAGAGAAAAAGAAGAAACCAAACAGATGACCAGCGAAGACCGACGCGGACGCATGGCTCACGCGACCGCGCGAAATGGAGAAATCGCAATGACGCGATCGCGTGCCTGACGCGAACGCGTGGACTGGAATCTGCACAAATGACGCGAGCGCGTGGACGGCGCGGACGCGTCACATGCGCGATATGCAATAATACAGAAAATGCCGGTTACGAATTTTGGGCTATTTTTGACCTAGTTTTCAGCCCAGAAAACACAGATTAGAAGCTGCAGAATGGACAAAGCAAGTGGTCCCCACCTATTAGCTAAAGACTTATTAATTAATTTGAATTTAAATTCAAATCTTATCTTTTAGGAAGAGATATTATTTTTAGATAAATAGATTTTAAATTAGGATTAGTAATATAATAGGAACTTTATACATTTAGACAGGGACACATATTGTTACGAGAACCCTTATTTTTCTTCTCTGAACCATGAGCAACTAATCCTTCATTGTTAAGGTTAGGATCTCTGTCTATTTTCATGGATTGATTCGTTTGATCTTTTTAATTTAATTCATGTCTTGATTTATATTTCAATAATTATTTTTGTTCTTTATTCTATGAACATTGGGTGGAACAGAAGTATGATCCATGTTCTAATTGAGTTCTCGTAAAACTTGGAAAAGCTCTTTACTTGAACAACAGCTTGAAAACATATTATACTGAATTTTTAATTGTTTGTATTTAAAGGGATATGTGACATATAATCCCCTTATTTGTGGATAATTAGGATTTTTTTGGCATATAAACTAGAAATTGATCATCACCTTCTAATTGGAATTAATTGACCAAGGAATTGGCAATTAATGAATTTTAGAGGAGACTAGTGATGAGCGGATAATTTATATGCTTTTTGGCATTGTTTTTAGGTAGTTTTTAGAAAGATCCAGCTACTTTTAGGGATGTTTTCATTAGTTTTTATGTTAAATTCACATTTCTGGACTTTACAATGAGTTTGTGTGTTTTTCTGTGATTTCAGGTAATTTCTGGCTGAAATTGAGGGACTCGAGCAAAACTCTGAAAAAAGGCTGACAAAAGGACTGCTGATGCTGTTGGAATCTGACCTCCCTGCACTCAAAATGGATTTTCTGGAGCTACAGAACTCCAAATGGCGCGATCTCAACGGCGTTGGAAAGTAGACATCCAGAGCTTTCCAGAAATATATAATAGTCCATACTTTATTCGGAAATTGATGACGTAACCTGGCGTTGAACGCCAAGTACATGCTGCTGTCTGGAGTTAAACGCCAGAAAAACGTCATGATCCGGAGTTGAACGCCCAAAACATGTCATAACTCGGAGTTCAACTCCAAGAGAAGCCTTAGCTCGGGGATTGATCAAGCTCAGCCCAAGCATACACCAAGTGGGCCCCGAAAGTGGATTTATGCATCAATTACTTACTCATGTAAACCCTAGGAGCTAGTTTATTATAAATAGAACATTTAACTATTGTATTAGACATCTTTTGACAGTTTAATCTCTTGACTGTTTAGCCTTTGATTATTCGGTCTCTTGATCACTCAGGGGGCTGGCCATTTGGCCATGCCTGAACCTTTTACTTATGTATTTTCAACGGTGGAGTTTCTGCACACCATAGATTAAGGGTGTGGAGCTCTACTGTACCTCAAGTATTAATGCAATTCTATTTTCTTCCATTCAATTCTCTCTTATTCTTATTCCAAGATATTCATTCGCACCTAAGAACATGATGAATGTGATGATTATGTGACGCTCATCATCATTCTCACCTATGAACGCGCGTGATTGACAACCACCTCCGTTCTACATGCAACCGAGCTTGAATGTGTATCTCTTAGATTCCCCAACAGAATCTTCGTGGTATAAGCTAGATAGATGGCGGCATTCATGAGTATCCGGAAAGTCTCACCTTGTCTGTGGTATTCCGAGTAGGATCCTGGGAATCCGGAAAGTCTAACCTTGTCTATGGTATTCCGAGTAGGATTCCGGTAATGAATGACTGTGACGTGCTTCAGACTCGCAAGTGCTGGGCGTTAGTGACAGACGCAAAAGAATCAAGGGATTCTATTCCAGCAGGAGCGGAAACCAACCAGTGATTAGCCGTGCTGTGACAGAGCGCGTGAGCGTAGTTTTCACTGCGAGGATGGGATGTAGCCTTCGGCCAGTGTGATGCCTCCAGGCGATTAGCCATGCGAGTGACAACGCAGAGGACCATTTTCCAGAGAGGATACAAAGTAGCCATCGTCGAACGGTGAACCCCTATACACAGCTTGCCATGGAAAGGAGTAAGAAGGATTGAGTTGAAGCAGTAGGAAAGTAGGTGTTCTTGAGCCATACAGTATCTCTATTCGCTTATCTGAAATTCCCACCAATGAATCTGCATAAGTATTCTATCCCTTTTATTATTTCTATTTTATTATTAATTTTTGAAACCATAAGCAAATTTAATCTGCCTAACTGAGATTTACAAGGTGACCATAGCTTGCTTCATACCAACAATCTCTGTGGGATCGACCCTTACTCACGTAAGGTTTATTACTTGGACGACCCAGTACACTTGCTGGTTAGTTGAACGGAGTTGTGAATTCAACCGGTGCCATAATAATAATTTCATACAAATACAAAGAATATGGATCACAATTTCGTCCACCAAGTTTTTGGCGCCGTTGCCGGGGAACAATCAATTTCGAACAACAATTCAACAATTGTTTCCAGACCACAATGGTACTGGTGCACGAAATTGTGATCACTACAACTTCGCACAACTAACCAGCAAGTGCACTGGGTCGTCCAAGTAATAAACCTTATGCGAGTAAGGGTCGATCCCACAGAGATTGTTGGTATGAAGCAAGCTATGGTCACCTTGTAAATCTTAGTCAGGCAGACTCAAATGGGTATGGGTGATATACGAATAAAACATAAAGATAAAGATAGAGATACTTATGTAATTCATTGGTGAAAGCTTCAGATAAGCGAATGGAGATGCTTGGTCCCTTCCGTCTCTCCGCTTTCCTGCTGTCTTCATCCAATACTTCTTACTCCTTTCCATGGCAAGCTTATGCAAGGGTTTCACCGTTGTCAATGGCTACCTCCCATCCTCTCAGTGGAAATGTTCAACGCACCCTGTCACGGCACAGCTATCCATCTGTCGATTTTCGATCAGGCTGGAATAGAATCCAGTGATTCTTTTGCGTCTGTCACTAACGCCCCGCCCTCAGGAGTTTGAAGCACGTCACAGCCATTCAATCATTGAATCCTACTCAGAATACCACAGACAAGGTTAGACCTTCCGGATTCTCTTGAATGCTGCCATCAGTTCTTGCCTATACCACGAAGACTCTGATCTCACGGAATGGCTGGCTCGTTTGTCAGGCGAGCGCTCGGTTGTCAGGCGATCAACCATGCATCGTGTATCAAGAATCCAAGAGATATTCACTCAATCTAAGGTAGAACGGAGGTGGTTGTCAGTCACACGTTCATAGGTGAGAATGATGATGAGTGTCACGGATCATCACATTCATCAAGTTGAAGAACAAGTGATATCTTGGAACAAGAACAAGCTGAATTGAATAGAAGAACAATAGTAATTGCATTAATACTCGAGGTACAGCAGAGCTCCACACCTTAATCTATGGTGTGTAGAAACTCCACCGTTGAAAATACATAAGAACAAGGTCTAGGCATGGCCGTGAGGCCAGCCTCCCAATGATCTAAGAACTAGATGTCCAAAGATGATCTAGAGATCTAAAGTGATCAAAAGATAAAAATACAATAGTAAAAGGTCCTATTTATAGGGAACTAGTAGCTTAAGAATTACAAAGATGAGCAAATGACATAAAAATCCACTTCCGGGCCCACTTGGTGTGTGCTTGGGCTGAGCATTGAAGCATTTTCGTGTAGAGACTCTTCTTGGAGTTAAGCGCAAGTTTTTATGCCAGTTTGGGCGTTTAACTCCCACTTTGGTGCCAGTTCCGGCGTTTAACGCTGGGAATTCTGAAGGTGACTTTGAACGCCGGTTTGGGCCATCAAATCTTGGGAAAAGTATGAACTATTATATATTGCTGGAAAGCCCAGGATGTCTACTTTCCAACGCCGTTGAGAGCGTGCCAATTGGGCTTCTGTAGCTCCAGAAAATCTACTTCGAGTGTAGGGAGGTCAGAATCCAACAGCATCTGCAGTCCTTTTTAGTCTCTGAATCAGATTTTTGCTCAGGTCCCTCAATTTCAGCCAGAAAATACCTGAAATCACAGAAAAACACACAAACTCATAGTAAAGTCCAGAAAAGTGAATTTTAATTAAAAACTAATAAAAATATACTAAAAACTAACTAAATCCTACTGAAAACATACTAAAAACAATGCCAAAAAGCGTACAAATTATCCGCTCATCACAACACCAAACTTAAATTGTTGCTTGTCCCCAAGCAACTGAAAATCAAATAAGATAAAAAAGAAGAGAATATGCAATGAACTCCAAAAACATCTATGAAGATCAGTATTAATTAGATGAGCGGGGCTTTTAGCTTTTTGCCTCTGAATAGTTTTGGCATCTCACTTTATCCTTTGAAATTCAGAATGATTGGCTTCTTTAGGAACTCAGAATCCGGATAGTGTTATTGATTCTCCTAGTTAAGTATGATGATTCTTGAACACAGCTACTTTATGAGTCTTGGCCGTGGCCCAAAGCACTCTGTCTTCCAGTATTACCACCGGATACATACATGCCACAGACACATAATTGGGTGAACCTTTTCAGATTGTGACTCAGCTTTGCTAGAGTCCCCAATTAGAGGTGTCCAGGGTTCTTAAGCACACTCTTTTTGCCTTGGATCACAACTTTATTTCTTTCTTTTCCTTTCTTTTTCTCTTTCTCCCCTTTTTTTCGTTTTTTTTTGTATTCACTGCTTTTTCTTGCTTCAAGAATCATTTTTATGATTTTTCAGATCCTCAGTAACATGTCTCATTTTTCATCATTCTTTCAAGGGCCAACATTCATGAACCACAAATTCAAAAGACATATGCACTGTTTAAGCATACATTCAGAAAACAAAAGTGTTGCCACCACATCAAAATAATCAATCTGTTATAAAATTCAAAATTCATGCAATTCTTCTCTTTTTCAATTAAGAACATTGTTTATTTAAGAAAGGTGATGGATTCATAGGACATTCATAACTTTAAGGCATAGACACTAATGATCATAAGACACAAACATGGATAAACATAAAGCATAATTTTCGAAAAATAAAGAACAAGGAGATTAAAGATCGGGTCCACCTTAGTAATGGCGGCTTGTTCTTTCTCTTGAAGGTCTTATGGAGTGCTTGAGCTCCTCAATGTCTCTTCCTTGTCTTTGTTGCTCCTCTCTCATGATTCTTGGATCTTCTCTAATTTCATGGAGGAGGATGGAATGTTCTTGATGCTCCACCCTTATTTGTCCCATGTTGGAACTCAATTCTCCTAGGGAGGTGTTAATTTGCTCCCAATAGTCTTGTGGAGGAAAGTGCATCCCTTGAGGCATCTCAGGGATCTCATGATGAGAGGGGTCTCTTGTTTGCTCCATCCTTTTCTTAGTGATGGGCTTGTCCTCATCAATGAGGATGTCTTCCTCTATGTCAACTCCAACTGAATAACAGAGGTGACAAATGAGATGAGGAAAGGCTAACCTTGCCAAGGTAGAGGACTTGTCCGCCACCTTATAGAGTTCTTGGGCTATAACCTCATGAACTTCTACTTCTTCTCCAATCATGATGCTATGGATCATGATGGCCCGGTCTAGAGGAACTTCAGACCGGTTGCTAGTGGGAATGATTGAGCGTTGGATAAACTCCAACCATCCTCTAGCCACGGGCTTGAGGTCATGCCTTCTTAATTGAACCGGCTTCCCTCTTGAATCTCTCTTCCATTGGGCGCCCTCTTCACAAATGTCAGTGAGGACTTGGTCCAACCTTTGATCAAAGTTGACCCTTCTTGTGTAAGAATGTTCATCTTCTTGCATCATAGGCAAGTTGAATGCCAACCTTACATTTTCCGGACTAAAATCCAAGTATTTCCCCTGAACCATAGTAAGCCAATTCTTTGGATCCGGGTTCACACTTTGATCATGGTTCTTGGTGATCCATGCATTGGCATAGAACTCTTGAACCATTAAGATTCCAACTTGTTGAATGGGGTTGGTAAGAACTTCCCAACCTCTTCTTCGAATCTCATGTCGGATCTCCGGATATTCACTCTTTTTGAGTGAAAAAGGGACCTCGGGGATCACCTTCTTCAAGGCCACAACTTCATAGAAGTGGTCTTGATGCACCCTTGAGATGAATCTCTCCATCTCCCATGACTCGGAGGTGGAAGCTTTTGCCTTCCCTTTCCTCTTTCTAGAGGTTTCTCCGGCCTTGGATGCCATAAATGGTTATGGAAAAACAAAAAGCAATGCTTTTACCACACCAAACTTAAAAGGTTTGCTTGTCCTCGAGCAAAAGAAGAAAGAAGAGAGTAGAAGAAGAAGAAATGAGGAAGAAGGGAATGGCTTTGTGTTCGGCCAAAGAGGGGGAGAAGTGGTATTTAGGTTGTGTGAAAATGAAGGAGTAAAGAAGGGTTTATATAGGAGAGGGGGGCTCATGGTTCGGTCATGTATGGGTGGGTTTGGGAGGGAAAGTGGTTTGAATTTTTGAATGGTGAGGTAGGTGGGGTTTTATGAAGGATGGATGTGAGTGGTGAAGAGAAGATGGGATTTGATAGGTGAAGGGTTTTTGGGAAAGAGGTATTGAGGTGATTGGTGAATGGGTGAAGAAGAAAGAGGGTGGTGGGGTTGGTGGGGATCCTGTGGGGTCCACAGATCCTGAGGTGTCAAGGAAAAGTCATCCCTGCACCAAATGGCATGCAAAAAGGCGTTTTGAGCCAATTCTGGCGTTAAACGCCGGGCTGGTGCCCATTTCTGGCGTTTAACGCCAGGTTCTTGCCCTTTCCTGGCGTTTAACGCCAGTCTGGTGCCCCTTTCTGGCGTTAAACGCCCAGAATGGTGCCAGACTAGGCGTTAAACGCCCAACTGCTACTCTTAGTGGCGTTTAAACGCCAGCAAAGCCTTCCTCCAGGGTGTGCTGTTTTTCTTCCTGTTTTTCATTCTGTTTTTGCTTTTTCAATTGATTTTGTGACTTCTCATGATCATCAACCTACAGAAAACATAAAATAACAAAGGAAAATAGATAAAATATAACATTGGGTTGCCTCCCAACAAGCGCTTCTTTAATGTCAGTAGCTTGACAGAGAGCTCTCATGGAGCCTCACAAATGATCAGAGCAATGTTGGAACCTCCCAACACCAAACTCAGAGTTTGAATGTGGGGGTTCAACAGCAAACTTAGAGTTTGGTTGTGGCCTCCCAACACCAAACTTAGAGTTTGACTGCGGGGGCTCTGTTTGACTCTGTTTTGAGAGAAGCTCTTCATGCTTCCTCTCCATGGTGACAGAGGGATATCCTTGAGCCTTAAACACAAAGGATTCTTCATTCACTTGAATGATCAGTTCACCTCCATCAACATCAATCACAGCCTTTGCTGTGGCTAGGAAGGGTCTGCCAAGGATGATGGGTTCATCCTTGCACTTCCCAGTCTCTAGGACTATGAAATCAGCATGGATGTAATGGTCTTCAACTTTCACCAAAACATCTTCTACAAGTCCATGAGCTTGTTTCCTTGAGTTGTCTGCCATCTCTAGTGAGATTCTTGCAGCTTGTACCTCAAAGATCCCTAGCTTCTCCATTACAGAGAGAGGCATGAGGTTTACACTTGACCCTAAGTCACACAGAGCCTTCTTGAAGGTCATGGTGCCTATGGTACAAGGTATGGAGAACTTCCCAGGATCTTGTCTCTTTTGAGGTAATTTCTGCCTAGACAAGTTATCCAATTCTTTGGTGAGTAAAGGGGGTTCATCCTCCCAAGTCTCATTTCCAAATAACTTGTCATTTAGCTTCATGATTGCTCCAAGGTATTTAGCAACTTGCTCTTCAGTGACATACTCATCCTCTTCAGAGGAAGAATACTCATCAGAGCTCATGAATGGCAGAAGTAAATTCATTGGAATCTCTATGGTCTCATTTTGAGCCTCAGATTCCCATGGTTCCTCATTAGGGAACTAATTGGAGGTCAGTGCACGCCCATTGAGGTCTTCCTCAGTGGCGTTCACTTCCTCTCCTTCCTCTCCAAATTCGGCCATGTTGATGGCCTTGCACTCTCCTTTTGGATTTTCTTCTGTGTTGCTTGGGAGAGTACTAGGAGGGAGTTCAGTAACTTTCTTGCTCAGCTGTCCCACTTGTGCCTCCAAGTTTCTAATGGAGGACCTTGTTTCAGTCATGAAACTTTGAGTGGTTTTGATTAGATCAGAGACCATGGTTGCTAAGTCAGAGTGGTTCTGCTTAGAATTCTCTGTCTGTTGCTGAGAAGATGATGAAAAAGGCTTGCCATTGCTAAACCTGTTTCTTCCACCATTATTGTTATTGAAACCTTGTTGAGGTCTCTGTTGATCCTTCCATAAAAAATTTGGATGATTTCTCCATGAAGAATTATAGGTGTTTCCATAGGGTTCTCCCAGGTAATTCACCTCTTCCATTGAAGGGTTCTCAGGATCATATGCTTCTTCTTCAGATGAAGCATCCTTAGTACTGCCTGGTGCAGCTTGCATTCCAGACAGACTTTGAGAAATCAAATTGACTTGCTGAGTCAATATCTTGTTCTGTGCCAATATGGCATTCAGAGTATCAATCTCAAGAACTCCTTTCTTCTGATTTGTCCCATTGTTCACAGGATTCCTTTCAGAAGTGTACATGAATTGGTTATTTGCAACCATTTCAATTAGCTCTTGAGCTTCTGTAGGCGTCTTCTTCAGATGAAGAGATCCTCCAGCAGAGCTATCCAAAGACATCTTGGACAGTTTAGAGAGACCATCATAGAAAATACCTATGATGCTCCATTCAGAAAGCATATCAGAGGGACACTTTCTGATCAATTGTTTGTATCTTTCCCAAGCTTCATAGAGGGATTCTCCTTCCTTCTGTCTGAAGGTTTGGACTTCCACTCTAAGCTTACTCAATTTTTGAGGTGGAAAGAACTTTGCCAAGAAGGCATTGACTAGCTTTTCCCAAGAGTTCAGGCTTTCTTTAGGTTGTGAGTCCAACCATGTCCTAGCTCTGTCTCTTACAGCAAAAGGGAATAGCATTAGTCTGTAGACCTCAGGGTCAACCCCATTAGTCTTGACAGTGTCACAGATTTGCAAGAATTCAGCTAAGAACTGATGAGGATCTTCCAATGGAAGTCCATGGAACTTGCAATTCTGTTGCATTAGAGAAACTAATTGAGGCTTAAGCTCAAAGTTGTTTGCTCCAATGGCAGGGATAGAGATGCTTCTCCCATAGAAGTCGGGAGTAGGTGCAGTAAAGTCACCCAGCACCTTCCTTGCATTGTTGGCATTGTTGTTGTTTTCGGCTGCCATGGGTTCTTCTTCTTTGAAGGTTTCTGTCAGGTCCTCTATAGAGAATTGTGCTTTAGCTTCTCTTAGCTTTCGCTTCAAGGTCCTTTCAGGTTCAGGGTCAGCTTCAACAAGAATGCCTTTGTCTTTGTTCCTGCTCATATGAAAGAGAAGAGAACAAGAAAATGTGGAATCCTCTATGTCACAGTATAGAGATTCCTTGAGGTGTCAGAGAAGAAGAAAATTAGAAGGAAGAGGTAGAAGAATTCGAACTTAATCAGATAGAGTTCGAATTGTGCATTGAGAAGGAGTGGTACTCCATAAATAGAAGGATGTGAGAAGAGGGGAAGAAATTTCGAAAATTAAGTTAAAAAGATTTTAAAAACATTTTGAAAAACTTTAATTGATTTTCGAAAACTAAGAATGGAGAAGAAATCAAGTAATTTTTGAAAAAGATTTTGAAATTAGAAGTTAAAAAGATATGATTGAAAATCATTTTGAAAAAGATGTGATTAAAAAGATATGATTGAAAAGTTATGGTTTTAAAAAGATATGATTGAAAATATATGATTTGAAAACAATTTTAAAAAGATTTGATTTTAAAAATTAATGACTTGGCTAACAAGAAAAGATATGATTCAAACATTAAACCTTTCTCAACAGAAAAGGCAACATACTTGGAATGTTGAATCAAATCATTAATTGTTAGCAAGTATCTTTGAAAAAGGAAAGAGATTGATTTTGAAAAAGATTTGATTGAAAAGATATGATTTGAAAAAGATTTGATTTTGAAAAACTTTGAAAACTTGAAAAAAAATCTGAATTAAAAACAGAATCTTCCCTCTTGTGCCATCCTGGCGTTAAACGCCCAGAATGGTGCACATTCTGGCGTTTAACGCCCAATGCACTACCTTTTTGGGCGTTAAACGCCCAATCAGGAACCCTGGCTGGCGTTTAAACGCCAGTCTGTCCTTCTTCACTGGGCGTTTTGAACGCCCAGCTTTTTCTGTGTAATTCCTCTGTTGCATGTTCTGAATCTTCAGTTCCCTGTACTATTGACTTGAAAATAGAACCAAGATCAAATAAACAATGCATGCAAGACACCAAATTAAAATTGGACATTGGACTCAAACAAGAAACATAAAATATTTTTGGTTTTTTATGATTTTGAAAATTTTTTTGGATTTTTCGAAGATTAAGTGGAAGAAGAAAATAAAGGTTTCAGAATTCTTAATTTGAATTCCAGGAATCATTGTAATGCTAGTCTAAGACTCCGGTCCAGGAATTAGACATGACTTCACAGCCAGCCAAGCTTTCAAAGAAAGCTTCGGTCCAAAACACTAGACATGGCCAATGGCTAGCCAAGCTTTAGCAGATCATTGCTCCAATAGCAAGATTGATAGAAATCAACAAGCTCTTGTGATGATCAGTTGAAACCTCGGTCCAATAAGATTAGACATGGCTTCACAGTCAGCCAGACTTCAACAGATCATCATGAAACTCTAGAACTCATTCTTAAGAACTCTGAGAAATACCTAATCTAAGCAACAAGATGAACCGTCAGTTGTCCATACACGAAACAATCCCCGGCAACGGCGCCAAAAACTTGGTGCACGAAATTGTGATCACTACAACTTCGCATAACTAACCAGCAAGTGCACTGGGTCGTCCAAGTAATAAACCTTACGCGAGTAAGGGTCGATCCCACGGAGATTGTTGGTATGAAGCAAGCTATGGTCACCTTGTAAGTCTTAGTCAGGCAGACTCAAATGGGTATGGGTGATATACGAATAAAACATAAAGATAAAGATAGAGATACTTATGTAATTCATTGGTGAAAGCTTCAGATAAGCGAATGGAGATGCTTGGTCCCTTCCGTCTCTCTGCTTTCCTGCTGTCTTCATCCAATCCTTCTTACTCCTTTCCATGGCAAGCTTATGCAAGGGTTTCACCGTTGTCAATGGCTACCTCCCATCCTCTCAGTGGAAATGTTCAACGCACCCTGTCACGGCACGGCTATCCATCTGTCGGTTCTCGATCAGGCCGGAATAGAATCCAGTGATTCTTTTGCGTCTGTCACTAACGCCCCGCCCTCAGGAGTTTGAAGCACGTCACAGTCATTCAATCATTGAATCCTACTCAGAATACCACAGACAAGGTTAGACCTTCTGGATTCTCTTGAATGCCGCCATCAGTTCTTGCCTATACCACGAAGACTCTGATCTCACGGAATGGCTGGCTCGTTTGTCAGGCGAGCGCTCGGTTGTCAGGCGATCAACCATGCGTCATGTATCAGGAATCCAAGAGATATTCACTCAATCTAAGGTAGAACAGAGGTGGTTGTCAGTCACACGTTCATAGGTGAGAATGATGATGAGTGTCACGGATCATCACATTCATCAAGTTGAAGAACAAGTGATATCTTGGAACAAGAACAAGCTGAATTGAATAGAAAAACAATAGTAATTGCATTAATACTCGAGGTACAGCAGAGCTCCACACCTTAATCTATGGTGTGTAGAAACTCCACCGTTGAAAATACATAAGAACAAGGTCTAGGCATGGCCGTGAGGCCAGCCTCCCAATGATCTAAGAACTAGATGTCCAAAGATGATCTAGAGATCTAAAGTGATCAAAAGATGAAAATACAATAGTAAAAGGTCCTATTTATAGGGAACTAGTAGCTTAAGAATTACAAAGATGAGCAAATGACATAAAAATCCACTTCCGGGCCCACTTGGTGTGTGCTTGGGCAGAGCATTGAAGAATTTTTGTGTAGAGACTCTTCTTGGAGTTAAACGCCAGCTTTTATGCCAGTTTGGGCGTTTAACTCCCACTTTGGTGCCAGTTCCGGCGTTTAACGCTGGGAATTCTGAAGGTGACTTTGAACGCCGGTTTGGGCCATCAAATCTTGGGCAAAGTATGAACTATTATATATTGCGGGAAAGCCCAGGATGTCTACTTTCCAACGCCGTTGAGAGCGCGCCAATTGGACTTCTGTAGCTCCAGAAAATCCACTTCGAGTGCAGGGAGGTCAGAATCCAACAGCATCTGCAGTCCTTTTTAGTCTCTGAATCAGATTTTTGCTCAGGTCCCTCAATTTCAGCCAGAAAATACCTGAAATCACAGAAAAACACACAAACTCATAGTAAAGTCCAGAAAAGTGAATTTTAATTAAAAACTAATAAAAATATACTAAAAACTAACTAAATCCTAATGAAAACATACTAAAAACAATGCCAAAAAGCGTACAAATTATCCGCTCATCAGGTACCAAGTTTTTAATCCGGCAACAACACCAAGTTTTTGGCGCCGTTGCCGGGGATTGTTCGAGTATGGACAACTGACGGTTCATCTTGTTGCTCAGATTAGGTAACTTTCTTTTCAAAAATCTTTTTCAAAATTTTTCTTTTCTTTTTCGTTTTTCTAAAATATATTTTCGAAAAAAATTTAATAAAAATCCAAAAAAAATAATAAAATCAATAAAATAAAAAATATTTTGTGTTCTTGTTTGAGTCTTGAGTCAATTTTTAAGTTTGGTGTCAATTGCATGCTTTAAAATTTTTCTTGCATTTTTCGAAAATCCCATGCATTCATAGTGTTCTTCATGATCTTCAAGTTGTTCTTGATAAGTCCTCTTGTTTGATCTTGATGTTTTCTTGTTTTGTGTTGTTTATTGTTTTTCATATGCATTTTTTGTTTGTTAGAGTCCATGCATTAAAGATTTCTAAGTTTGGTGTCTTGCATGTTTTCTTTGCATCAAAAATTTTTCAAAAATATGTTCTTGATGTTCATCATGATCTTCAAAGTGTTCTTGGTGTTCATCTTGACATTCATAGCATTCTTGCATGCATTCATTGTTTTGATCTAAAAATTTCATGCATTGAGTATTTTTGTTGTTTTTCTCTCTCATAATTAAAAATTCAAAAAATCAAAAAATATCTTTTCCTTATTTCCCTCCAAAATTTCGAAATTTTGGGTTGACTTGGTCAAAAATTTTCAAAATTAGTTGTTTCTTACAAGTTAAGTCAAAATTTCAAATTTTAAAAATCTTATCTTTTCAAAATCTTTTTCAAAAATCATATCTTTTTCATTTTTTTATTTATTTTCGAAAATTTTAAAAAAATTATTTTTCAAAATCTTTTTCTTATCTTTATATCATATTTTCAAAAACTAGCTAACAATTAATGTGATTGGTTCAAAAATTTGAAGTTTGTTACTTTCTTGCTAAGAAAGGTTCAATCTTTAAGTTCTAGAATCTTATCTTGTAGTTTCTTGTTAGTTAAGTCATTTTAAAAATTAGATCTTTTTATCTTTTATCTTATCTTTTTCAAAAATATTATCTTTTTCAAAATTTGATTTCAAAATATCTCATCTAACTTCTTATCTTCTTATTTTTTTTAATTTTTGATTTCAAATCTTTTTCAATCAACTAACTAACTTTTTGTTTGTTTCTTATCTTTTTCAAAACCACCTAACTACTTTTCCCTCTTCAATTCTCGAAAATACCTCTCTCTTTTTCAAAAATTCTTTTTAATTAATTAATTGTTTTAAATTTTAATTTCAATTACATTGTATCTCTAATTTTCGAAAATCACTAACTTTTTTAAAATTATTTTCGAATTCTCTCTCTCTTCTCTTCTTCTATTTAATTATTTAATTACTAACACTTCTCTTCACCTCTCTTCATCTAAAAAATCTGAATTCCCTCTTCTACATTCTTCTCCCCTTTCTTCTTCTACTAACATAAAGGAATCTCTATACTGTGACATAGAGGATTCCTCTTTCTTTTCTTGTTTTCTTCTCTTTCATATGAGCAGGAACAGGGAAAAAGTCACTCTTGTTGAAATTGATCCAGAACCTGAAAGAACTCTGAAGAGAAAATTAAGAGAAGCTAAATTACATTATTCTAAAGGTAACCTTTCAGAAATTTTCGAACAAGAGAAGGAGATGGCAGCCGAAAATAATAATAATGCAAGGAGAATGCTTGGTGATTTCACAAAGCCAACGTCCAAGTTTGATGGAAGAAGCATCTCCATTCCTGCCATTGGAGCCAACAACTTTGAGTTGAAACCTCAGCTAGTTGCCTTAATGCAACAAAACTGCAAGTTTTATGGACTTCCATCTGAAGATCCTTATTAGTTTTTAACTGAGTTCTTGCAGATCTGTGAGACTGTAAAGACAAATGGAGTTGATCCTGAAGTCTACAGACTCATGCTTTTCCCTTTTGCTGTAAGAGACAGAGCTAGAATATGGTTGAATTCACAACCCAAGGATAGCCTGGACTCATGGGATAAGCTGGTCACTGCCTTCTTGGACAAATTCTTTCCTCCTCAAAAGCTGAGCAAGCTGAGAGTGGATGTTCAAACCTTCAAACAAAAAGATGGTGAATCCCTCTATGAAGCTTGGGAAAGATACAAGCAGCTGACCAAAAGATGTCCATCTGACATGTTTTCAGAATGGACCATATTAGATATATTCTATTATGGTCTCTCTGAATTTTCAAAAATGTCATTGGACCATTCTGCAGGTGGATCTATTCACCTGAAGAAAACGCCTGAAGAAGCTCAAGAACTCATTGACATGGTTGCGAATAACCAGTTCATGTACACTTCTGAGAGGAATTCCGTGAACAATGGGATACCTCAGAAGAAAGGAGTTCTTGAAATTGATACTCTGAATGCCATATTGGCTCAGAACAAAATGTTGACTCAACAAGTCAACATGATCTCTCAAAATCTGAATGGATGGCAACATGCATCCAACAGTACTAGAGAGGCAGCTTCTGAAGAAGCTTATGATTTTGAGAACCCTGCCATGGCAGAGGTTAATTACATGGGTGAACCTTATGGAAACACCTATAACCTATCATGGAGAAATCATCCAAATTTCTCATGGAAGGATCAACAAAAGCCTCAACAAGGCTTTAACAATGGTGGACGCAACAGGCTGAACAATAGCAAGCCATATCCATCATCTTCTCAGCAACAGACAGAGAATTCTGAACAAAACACTTCTAATTTAGCCAATGTAGTCTCTGATCTGTCAAAGGCCACTTTCAGTTTCATGAGTGAAACAAGATCCTCCATTAGAAATCTGGAGGCACAAGTGGGCCAGCTGAGTAAGAAAGTCATTGAAACTCCTCCCTGTATTCTCCCAAGCAATACAGAAGAGAATCCAAAAGGAGAGTGCAAGGCCATTGATGTGGTCAATATGGCTGAATGCACAAGGGAGGAGGAGGACGAAAATCCTAGTGAGAAAGACCTCCTGGGACGTTCCTCAAGCAAGAAGGAGTTTCCTATTAAGGATCCAAAGGAATCCGAGGCTCATATAGAGACCATAGAGATTCCATTAAATCTCCTTCTGCCATTCATGAGCTCTGAAGACTATTCATCCTCTGAAGAGGATGAAGATGTGACTGGAGAGCAAGTTGCTCAATATTTAGGAGCTATCATGAAGCTGAATGCCAAGTTATTTGGTAATGAGACTTGGGAAAGTGAACCTCCCTTGCTCATTAATGAACTGGATACTTGGATTCAGAAAATTCTACCTCAAAAGAAACAAGATCCTGGCAAATTCTTAATACCTTGTACCATAGGCACCATGACCTTTACAAAAGCTCTGTGTGATCTGGGGTCAGGGATAAATCTTATGCCACTCTCTGTAATGGAGAAGCTGGGGATCATTGAGGTACAACCTGCCTTGTTCTCATTACAACTGGCAGACAAGTCATTGAGACAAGCTTATGGAATAGTAGAGGACGTGTTGGTAAAGGTTGAAGGCCTTTACATCCCTGCTGATTTCATAATCTTAGACACTAGGAAGGAAGAGGATGATTGCATCATCCTTGGAAGACCTTTCTTAGCCACAGCAGGAGTTGTGATAGATGTCAACAGAGGTGAATTAGTCCTTCAATTGAATGGGGACTACCTTGTGTTTAAGGCACATGGTCATCCCTCTGTGACAAAAGAGAGTAAGCATGAAGAGCTTCTCTCAGTTAAGAGTCAAGAAGAGCCCACACAGTCAAACTCTAAGTTTGGTGTTGTGAGGCCACAACCAAACTCTAAGTTTGGTGTTAAGATCCCATATCCAAACTCTAAGTTTGGTGTTGGGACTACACAACATTGACCTGATCACCTTGTGGCTCCATGAGAGCCACTGTCAAGCTATTGACATTAAAGAAGCGCTTGTTGGGAGGCAACCCAATTTTATTTATCTAATTTTTATTTTATTCTATATTATTGTTACTTTGTGTTTTATTAGGTACATGATCATGAGGAGTCACGAAAAAATCATAAAAATTAAAAACAGAATCAAAAACAGCAGAAGAAAAAAATTTCACCCTAGAGGATGCACAGGCTGGCGTTCAACGCCAGTAAGATGCATCTGGCTGGCGTTCAACGCCAGAACAGAGCACCATTCTGGCGCTGAACGCCAGGAATGTGCCCAGAGAGGAAAAACTGGCGCTGAACGCCAGTAACAAGCATGAAACTGGCGTTCAACGCCAGAAACATGCTTTACATGGGCGTTGAACGCCCAGAATATGCACCACACGACGTTTAAATGCCAGAATGGTGTGTAAAGGCATTTTACATGCCTATTTGGTGCAGGGATGGAATTCCTTGACACCTCAGGATCTGTGAACCTCACAGGATCCCCACCTACCTCGCGCTCTATCTCTCCATTCATGGTCATCCCTTCTGTTTTTCATTCACCACCCACATCTATCCACTCTTCCCCATACACCCCACCTACCTTTACAATTCATCTTCTCTTTCCCACCCAATCCCACCCATATAGCCGAATCCATCTCCCCTCACTCACCTCCATTTTCTTCTTCTTCTTCTTCTTCTCTTCTTACTCCTCTTGCTCGAGGGCGAGCAATATTTTAAGTTTGGTGTGGTAAAAGCATAGCTTTTTTTCTTTTTCATTACCATTAATGACACCTAAGGCGAGAGAAACCTCAAAGGAAAGACAAAAGCTTCCACCTCTGAGTCTTGAGAGATGGAAAGACTCATATAAAGCCGTCATAGCTCAGTGGTAGAACATGTGGCTGCAAATCAAGAGATCCCTGAGATACCTCAGGGGATAAGTTGTCCTCCACACAAATATTGGAAGCAACTAAGGGGAGAAACACCAAAATTACTAGGAATCATTCAACAGAAGCAAGGAAGAGACATAGAGGAGCTCAAAGAGCACCATTGGACCTTCAAGAAGGCGCCACCCTCACTCAGGTGGATTCATTCCTTGTTCTTATTTCTTTCTGCTTTTCGGTTTTTATGCTGTGTTTATCTATGTTTTGTGTCTTTAGTTCATGATCATTAGTATGTAACCATGCCTTAAAGCTATGAATAAAATCCATTAATCCTCCACCTCTCTTAAATGAAAAATGTTTTAATTCAAAAGAACAAGAAGTACATGAATTTCGAATTTATCCTTGAATTTAGTTTAATTATATTGATGTGGTGACAATACTTTTTGTTTTCTGAATGAATGCTTGAACAGTGTATATGTCTTTTGATCTTGTTGTTTATGAATGTTAAAATTGTTGGCTCTTGAAAGAATGATGAACAAGGAGAAATGTTATTGATGATCTGAAAAATCATGAAATTGATTCTTGAAGCAAGAAAAAGCAGTGAATGGCGAAAAAAAAATTTTTGGCGAAAAAAAATAGAAAGAAAAAGAAAAAGCAAGTAGAAAAAGCCAATAGCCCTTAAAACCAAAAGGCAAGGGTAAAAAAGGATCCAAGGCTTTGAGCATCAATGGATAGGAGGGCCCATGGAAATAAAATCCAGGCCTAAGCGGCTAAACCAAGCTGTCCCTAACCATGTGCTTGTGTCATGAAGGTCCAAGTGGAAAGCTTGAGACTGAGTGGTTAAAGTCGTGATCCAAAGCAAAAAAAGAGTGTGCTTAAGAGCTCTGGACACCTCTAACAGGGGACTCTAGCAAAGCTGAGTCACAATCTGAAAAGGTTCACCCAGTTATGTGTCTGTGGCATTTATGTATCCGGTGGTAATACTGGAAAAACAAAGTGCTTAGGGCCACAGCCAAGACTCATAAGTAGCTGTGTTCAAGAATCAACATGCCTAAGTAGGAAAGTCAATAACACTATCCGAAATTCTAAGTTCTTAGAGAAGCCAATCATTCTAAACTTCAAAGGAAAAAGTGAGATGCCAAAACTATTCAGAAGCAAAAAGCTACAAGTTCCGCTCATCTAATTAGAATTAATATTCATTGATATTATGGAATTTATAGTATATTCTCTTCTTTTTTATCCTAATTGATTTTCATTTGCTTGGGGACAAGCAACAATTTAAGTTTGGTGTTGTGATGAGCGGATAATTTATACGCTTTTTGGCATTATTTTTAGGTAGTTTTTAGCAAGATCCAGCTACTCTTAGGGATGTTTTCATTAGTTTTTATGCTAAATTCATATTTCTGGACTTTACTATGAGTTTGTGTGTTTTTATGTGATTTCAGGTAATTTCTGGCTGAAATTGAGGGACTCGAGCAAAACTCTGAAAAAAGGCTGACAAAAGGACTGCTGATGCTGTTGGAATCTGACCTCCCTGCACTCAAAACAGATTTTCTGGAGCTACAGAACTCCAAATGGCGCTCTCTCAACGGCGTTGGAAAGTAGACATCCAGAGCTTTCCAGCAATATATAATAGTTCATACTTTATTCGGAAATTGACGACGTAATCTGGCGTTTAACGCCAAGTACATGCTGCTGTCTGGAGTTAAACGCCAGAAAAATGTCATGATCTGGAGTTGAACGCCCAAAACACGTCATAACTCGGAGTTCAACTCCAAGAGAAGCCTCAGCTCGTGGATTGATCAAGCTCAGCCCAAGCATACACCAAGTGGGCCCCGGAAGTGGATTTATGCATCAATTACTTACTCATGTAAACCCTAGGAGCTAGTTTATTATAAATAGAACATTTAACTATTGTATTAGACATCTTTTGACAGTTTAATCTCTTGACTATTTAGCCTTTGATTATTCGGTCTCTTGATCACTCAGGGGGCTGGCCATTCGCCATGCCTGAACCTTTTACTTATGTATTTTCAACGGTGGAGTTTCTGCACACCATAGATTAAGGGTGTGGAGCTCTACTGTACCTCAAGTATTAATGCAATTCTATTTTCTTCCATTCAATTCTCTCTTATCTTATTCCAAGATATTCATTCGCACCCAAGAACATGATGAATGTGATGATTATGTGACGCTCATATCATTCTCACCTATGACGCGCGTGATTGACAACACCTCCGTTCTACATGCAACCGAACTTGAATGTGTATCTCTTAGATTCTCCAACAGAATCTTCGTGGTATAAGCTAGATAGATGGCGGCATTCATG